>NW_026057578.1:1257076-1301553 GCF_023721935.1 Panthera uncia | reverse complement strand
GGGGGCTCGTCGCTGGGCGGCCGGGCCATGGGGGAGGCTGAGGTGGGCGGCGGCGGCGCGCCGGGCGACAAGGGGCCGGGGGAGGCGGCCACCAGCCCGGCCGAGGAGACGGTGGTGTGGAGCCCCGAGGTGGAGGTGTGCCTCTTCCACGCCATGCTGGGCCACAAGCCCGTCGGTGAGCGGAGCGCCGCCGAGGCCGCGGACCCGCGTGGGGGCGGGGCGGGCCGGGCAACGGCCGGGGCGCGGGGCGGGGCCTCCCACGTCCGCCCACCCACCTGCGCCTCCTCCGACCCCTGCGCCCACCCACCCCACCTCCGCTGACGCTACCCCCTCCTGCACCCCTGCCTCCCCTGCGCCCCTCCGCCTTCCCGTACCCTCCCTATGGCCCTTCCTGCACCCCTCTGCCCTCCCTCTGGCCCCTTCTGCCCGTCCTGGACCCTCCCTCTGGCCCCTGCTGCGCCCCTCTACCCTGCCCCTGGCCCCTGATGCTCCCCCTGCACCCTGCCTCTGGCCCCTGCTGCGCCCCTGCACCCTCCCTCTGGCCCCTGCTGCCCCCCTGCACCTTCCCTCTGGCCCCTGATGCTCCCCCTACACCCTCCCCCTGGCCCCTGCTGTGCCCCTCCTGCACCCACTCTCCCTCCTCCACCCTGCCCCCCAATACCCTCCTTTTGCACCTCCTACACCCGCCCTCCTGCCCCTATCTTCTCCCCTGCTGACCCCTGCTTCCAGCTCCCTCACTGCCTCCCGCCTCCCGCCTCCCCCCTCCTCACAGGTGACTCCCTCTTCCCACAGGTGTCAATCGGCACTTCCACATGATCTGTATCCGGGACAAGTTCAGCCAGAACATTGGTCGGCAGGTCCCATCCAAGGTCATCTGGGACCACCTGAGCACCATGTATGACATGCAGGCACTGGTGAGCTGGATCCCACCCTCCCTGCTCCTCAGGCCAGGGCCCCCCAGCCCCAGACCGAGCTGCTCCTCAGGGAGCCCTGTGGCCTGTGGCCCTCCCCGGGGGGGGGGGGGGCACCAGTAACCAAACGAGGCACTTCAAGCAGCTCACAAACGCAGTGGGGGTAGCTGGTTGCCCTCGAGGAGCCTTCCTTATGTGGGGTGCTTAGCAAAAGTCTCCCCGGGGAGACAAGTGCGGAGCTGAGGCCCGTGGAGGAGGCGTGAGGCCCCGGCAGTCACACGGGAGGCCCCACGGCGCACCAGGCAGGAAGGTGACTGGATCTAAGTCACATTCAGGTGAATATGGTGGCCTCTGTGGGCACCAGGCAGGCCGGGGCCCTGTCGCCACAGAACCCCCGGCCAGTTTCATCGAAAGGCAGGCAGGTCAACTGGGAAGCCAGGATGGCCAGAGGAGACAGTGGACATTCCCCGCAGAGGAACAGCAGGCGTCAGGGCTCTGTGGCAGCAGGAGATGGGGGGTCGAGGAGCTCAGAGGAGGTGTGGACCCCTGGGGCTGGGGGGCAGCGGGAGCTCCAGGCAAGCAAAGGGGTAGGCACTTGTGCCGGGGCAGGGGTGAGTCTCTGCCCCCCTGGCTGACTTAGGGCCACGCCAGCCCACCCAGCTGAGGCCTTCCTTGCCCGAACGTGGTGCCAACTTTGCTTCCTGTGGGTTTGGATAGGTGGTTCGCAGCTCCTTGTCTTACTCTTGGAAGGAGATAGCGGTGACAGCCGTGCTCTGGGGACTGAATGCCCGGCCTGTAGAAAGCACCCTGGAAAGTGAAGTCCCTGTTGCTGGGACCAGCTCATCACGGACAAGCTGTCATCCTGAAGGGGCCTCACCCCACACCTGTCACCTTGTGGGGTCACCTGGTCCCCAGACTTCCATGCCGTGACTCTAGGCCAGTGGGGGCCCCAAGCAAGACACAGACATGAGGGTGGCAGGGTCCCTGGCCCAGTGCAGCCAGGGACACAGACACAGCTGGCACCAGGCCCTCGCTGCACTTGGGAGCTGCAGGGCGCCTCTCAGAGGCTGTAGTCCAGGGCAAGCAGCCGGTCCCCCCTCTCTGCCGGAACTTCAGTCTGGCCTATTACTTGTGCGGGACCAGGCACGACCTCGAGGCTGTCGCTCCGGACCCCAGTGCCCCTCTGGAGCTGATGCCAGAGTCACCCGGGACCCTGGCAGTGTGCATCTGTGGCCCCCACCACGGAGATACCAGCAGCCCCAAGGGCCACAGGGTTTCCAAAGCTCCAGGAGACGCAAGCACGTCTGCGGGCTGAGCACCGAGCTTTACCACGGCCTGCGAGCTGCGGAGAGGAGGCCCTTCCCGCTGAGCCCCTCCCTGTCTAGACCCCTTCCGCCAGCTCACCTTCCTTTCCTCTGGTGGTCCCGTGCCTCCAGGGTCTCGTCCCTTCTGGCACATGGGGCCTGTGTGACGTGTAGGGCAAGTGGGACTCTGATAAGCGGTGTCCCTGGCACCACTGTGTGGTCCTCACCTGGTGTCCGAGGCAGTAGCTTTCCTGTCCGGCACCTCCGTGTCTGCGGGCTCCACTGTCACTGTCACCTCGTGGGGAGGGAGCGGGACAGGTCAGCAGGACAGCCGTAGCCTGCTTTTGCCCTGGGGGCAGGGACGGCATGCTGGGAAGTGGGGCTGCCCCAGCCTCAGGTCAGGTGACGACTCCTGGTGGCTGGACTCCTGGTGGCTAGAGCCATAGCCTTGCCTTCTGCGGCCTGTCGGAGAAGCCCAGCTCCCGGTAGACTGCCGGCAGAAAGAAGGAAGTGTCCTCACCCCGCTGGTGCCCTCCCCCTCGGCTCTCGGGGACCGGCCGTGTGCTTGCTCCTCAGGTGCTCCTAAGCTGGCTCTTACACGTTTTTGGTGACTTACTGAAATCACATTTTTTTCTTTGTTTCTTTAAAAAATCGCCCTACTTGCCGTCAGCACGAATCTGAGATTCTTCCATTCCCAAATCCAGAGAGGAACTTCGTCCTTCCGGAAGAAATCATTCACGAAGTCCGAGAAGGTGAGACTCAGGCGGGTCAGGTTTGGGAATTAAGGAGGATGTGGGCCGAGGGCGGTGGCGTCGGGTGAAGGTCACGAGCCTCGGGGAGGAGTGAGGGCTGCCGGCGGGGTGCTTCTTGGCCCAGGTGGACTGGGAGGTCTGGGGAGTCTTGGGGACTGGCGGGAACTTGTTCAAGAACAATGGGCTCTCTTTAAAAGCGGCCTGGCGGCAGCTGAGAAGCACACACACAGCCGTCCCCGGCCTGAGCCGTCCGCAGCGCTGGGCAGGGCCGCGTCTCCCACCGTTTTGGTAAACGTCAGCTGTCGCCCCACAGGAAAAGTGGTCATTGAAGAAGAGATGAAGGAGGAAATGAAGGAAGATGTGGACCCCCACAACGGGGCGGACGATGGTGAGTGGGCAGCGCCCCCCGACCCCGCCCTGGGCCCCAGGAGCAAGCCGGGCGGCTCCGCACCCCCAGCCCGCGCGTTGAGTCCGCCCGGGGCCGGAGCTGCGCTGTCTGGTTCCACCCGCCTGGGCGCGAGCTGCTGGGCAAACCTGGCCTGGTGCACGGCCCACACTGCGAGCGAGCCCCGCGGCGGCCCGGGGCACTGGCACCCGGGCCGCTGGACGTAAAGTGCGTGGTGCAGGGGGTGCGGGTACAGGGGACACGCTCCACGCGGCAGGGACGGCGGGTCCTCAGGAGGACCCAGCCGCCCGCGGGCCACACGGCAGCCCGGCTCGGAGCGTCGTGTGTGTAGATGCAGCTTTTTATGACCGAGCGGGAAGAGGAAGTAAAATTCTGGATATTCTGTTTTCAGCCAAATGATTTTGTCTCCCAGTTTTTTCGTCTTCAGGAAGCTTGGGCAAAGCAACGGAAAAGGCCAGCAAAGACAAGAACCCCTCGGACTTGGGCTCCAAGGAGGGGGTGGACAAGCGGAAGCGCAGCCGCGTCACCGACAAAGTCCTGACGGCAAACAGCAACCCCTCCAGCCCCAGCGCCGCCAAGCGGCGCCGAACGTAGACGCCGCTCGGCCCGGGCACAGGGCAGGGGGACAGCGGCCACCGGGCCCGACGCGCCGCCCCCCCCCGCCCCCCCAGCCCGCCGCCCCTGTGGCTCCCACAGGGCCCGACCGCGACCGCCTCCCGCGGGGGCGTGTCCTCCCGCTCCCCGTCCTCCCGTGACGCCGGGTCAGCTCCAGCCGTGCTAGTTCGCCGGCCGGGCTGCGGTCCAGGCCCCGCGGAGCAGGGCGAGGGGCACGGACAAGGAGACCTGGACCAGCGAGCAGGAAGTCCGTTCTTGCTGTGTCCTTGGGGAGCGCTGGTCTTGCCGGGCAGCTCAGTGCTGCCCGTTTGTCCGTCTGTCCATCTGTTGGCCGTTCTTCCTAACCGGCTGCCCCGTCGGGAGAGAGACTCAGGCCAGCCCGTGGCGGACCGTCGCCCCACCTGAGAAACTGAGAACTGGACGTTTTGCCTCATTCGCTTGTACTGTAACGATGTATATAATTTGGCGGTATTTCACTATTTAATTTTTAAGAAGCCTATTTTACTAGTGTTTTATATGAAAACAACACTGCAGAAGTGAAACCTGTGTTGTATTTTTCCCGAGATGTTTCGTGCTAAGGTCATGACTGCTGAGACACTTTTCGCTCAGTTTTTATATGCCAGAAACAGAGGATTTGTAGCGGCTATTTTTGTATCCTCCGGTAACTTGCAAACAGACCAAATGAGTGAGTGGAGGGAAGGGGCGCCGGGGCCCAGGGTTGCCTGAAATACTTTCGTTTGAGTGCGGAATATTAAAGCACAAAAGCAGCAGCCTGGAGTCTCGTGATTTTGATACCAAAGTAAGTTCCCTTTTCTTACGGTAGGAAGTGTTTATTTTTCCAAGGATTATAACCACAGCCTACACTCAGTGGGCTTCGTAGCATTCCCTCGATACAACGTATTGACGACCAACAGGAAATCGGGCCAGAGTGGAAATGTGGTCGAGTGTGACAAGTCCTTCAGATACGAAATGCCCGGACGGCGGACAAGGCAGAGCCGGTGGCTGGCTGAGCCCGGACGTCCGGGAGCTCATCCTCTGGCAACGCGAGTCTCGGGGCCCAGTCTGTTCTCCGCACAGGAGGGTCCCGGCAGAGCAGGAAGGGTGCGCCCTCAGTCCCGGCTGACCTCCGCACCCCGGGTCCTTCATCTGGACAAGTCACCAGGAAGCTGAATCCCCCCACCGTCTCGGAGCAGGAGGCCGGGCCTCGGCCCACCAGGCAAGGGCAGGAACCCGGTGCCCCACGCCCCATGCAGGCTGGCCTGCTCTACCCGGCCCGCCGTCTCTCGCGGGGCCTGGAGCACATCGCCGGCAGCCCTCCTTCAAGGCCCACTCTGCGCCGGCTTCTGTCGCTGGGACCCTGCTGCCCGAGAGGAGCCTGGTCCCTGGGGAGTCAGAACCGTCAGGGCCACGGGGCAAACGTTGTCTATGAAGACGGGGGTCTTTCCCTTACAGACGTAGACCCTGGTCTGGAGCAGGATCTTCAGGGACCTCAGAACATGCTGGAAAAGCCTAGTCAATAAGTCAAACCTGTTTCCTAATGACTGAACATTCGCTGCCCTTCCAGGAGATGTGGGGGGAGGGGCGCACAAGGCCAGCCCAGCAAGGTAGATGGCCCCCGACCCCAGGTGCCGGTTTGGGGCCACTCCCCACGCCCTTAGGCCTGCGGAGGCCGGAGTCCTCAGCCAGGGTGAGGCTCACACAGGGGGTCCGGTTCATGTGGTGCGTGTGGCCTGTGCAGGTCAAGTTCACATCCCCGCACTACCCTCTCCTGGCCTAGGGGTCCACTCTGTGACATGGGGAACAGCTGTGCCCCCACCACGTAGGTAGACGGAGTGTGACAGAGGAGAGGCGCTGGGGAGAAGCCAGTGTGAGCGGCTGCAGGACCCTGGGAGACACAGGCGCCACTGACCCGGGACCAGAAACCTCCGGGAGGTGCTTCGCGCTGAGGACGCCGGGTCGTCGACAACGGGACGGCGCAGCCTCCCTGGGCGGGGACAGGTGGGTGCGGCCTCAGCCCTCCCTGCTCTGGCCCAGCCCAGGGCCCCCAGGGCTGATGCAGGAGAGTGTGCTCCCAAGTGCGTACCGATAGGGCAGCAACGGGACGCAGCGGGGCTCCCTCGGGGCGGGGCGGGAGGGCGTGGGGCTTTGGCCAAACAACGAGGCTGCAACTGGTTTTGCCTGAGGAAAACGTTAAGGCAGGTCTAACCTGAACCTGCCCCCGCCCAGCTCCTGCAAGACTCCTCCACCGGGGGCAGGGCCACCCTGGGGCGCGCCACCTACTGCCGGTGCTCGGAGGAGGAACCGAGCGAGCGCGCCGCCGTCGCTCCTCTGGGCCCCGCCCCGGCCCCCCTGGCCCGCCCCCCAGTCCTGCCCCCCACCCCTGCTCAGCCCCGCCCCAGCCTGGGCGGCCTGCTGTCCAGAGCCCTGAGCCCACAGCGGGCGTCCCCAGGCTGCAGAGGGGAGGACACACAGCACAAGCCTTCTTCTGCAGCAGAAATCTGGGCTCCCGGGTTAACGCGCCCTGCGGGGCCCCAGGCAAACTGCACAAAAGCAGCCAGAGGTGCTGTTCGGGGTGACTCTTCCTTGTCGAGCGGAAGTCGGGCAGCGTCTGGGAGGGTCCGTCGTCCCGGCCCCGGTGGGAGGCAGCGGCGGGGAGGCTTGCCGCTCGGCCCGTGGAAAGGCACAGCCTCCCCGCCGCAGTGCCCCTCAGAGCAGCCAAACCCCTGCGTTCCGCCCCCGGAATGCAGACACCTGCGTCAGGGCCTCGCGGTGTCATCTGCCCGATGTCCTGGCCGGGGCCTCGCGGGGCCACCTGCAAGTCAGGCAAGCGGGAGGTGAGGCCCAGGGGGTGGGGGAGGCCATCCGCCCCCGCGGCCCCCGCCAGAGGCGCGGCGGCTGCCCGCTGCCCAGGAAACCTAGCCTGCCCACGGGTGGCAGACCTTTTACAGAAATGCCCAGATGTCCGTTCCGGAGGGGGGGGGGGGCACCTCCGTCCTCTTAGAGAGTGAGGTCGTGTGTACACAGGCTCCAGCCAGGTGAGACTGTACCCGGAGAATGGATGAGGACGGCCGGCATCAAGAAGGGCCCTCAGCTGTGCCCACAGCCAAGGTCGGAAGGTTGTGCTCCCTCTCAGCTGTCACAGGCAGCCCTGAGGCCCAGGGGCCGCTGGCAGGGCTGGGAGAGGTCAGCGACCCCAGGGGGCTGGGTTTGGCCTTCACCTTCTACCCCGTCGACCCCGGGAGTTACCCTCCTGGCTAGATCCGTCAGAAGGCCAGACTTTGGTTTTAGCTGAAATGCTGTGAAACACCGAAGGTGCACGGTCGTCACAGAGTCCAAATACTACCTGGGCGGGCCACTCCCAAGTTGCATGTTGAGGGGCGGGTCTCCAACTTTGCTGGAACTCCCTCGGCCACCAGCAGATGTGAGGGCACAGATTAAGGGAATCTGTGGGAGGTCACTGGGGAATTTGCAACTGCAGGTGATTTTCAGCTGTCTGACACACGCCAATGTGTGCGAAGAGGGCGGCCACCGCCGGCTGCCCCCAGCGCCCAGAGAGGCCCCCGAGGGGATGTTTAACCAGGGCCACCTGTGTTGAGCAGCCTCAGGATGACCCCAGTCACCCAGTCATTCATGCGTCCCCTCCCTCTAGGCAGCACCTTACCTTACCGCTGATAGGTTGTGGCAAAGGGGCAGAGGCCAGGCCCACAGTGACGGTGCAGACGACTCCCAGCACACTGTAAAGAGACCCTCCTGCTGGCCTTTGTGAACCGTCTGTGAAGGGACACGCGGATCCGTGTCCTACTGGCCGAGAATGACTTCTGCCCACAGTCTGGGGGACCGTGGAAGCAGACTGCTCTCCAAAGGAGCCTCTCATGAGACCACAGCCCCAGCCTACACCTGGAGGGCATCCCGCGTGGGAGCATCCTGGGGGGCCTCCCTTCTGGGGAGGACAGCTCCCAGGGGTTATGCTCCTGGGGTCAGCCCTGTGGAGGGACATCCTCCTGTGGGCATCCTCCAGGGGGTGGGTAGACTTCCTCCAGGAGAACGTCCTCTGGGAAGAGGGATATTCTGGAGGAGGGGGTTTCCAGCAGGTAGGCGTCTTCCTCTGGGGGGAGGTTGTCCTCAGGGCATTCTGGGGTGATTCTCTGGGATGAGCATCCTCCAGGGACATACCTGTAGAGCGGGTATACTCCAGAGGGCATCCTGGGGGAGGTGTCTTCTCCCAAAGGGAAGGGATATCGTGTAGGGGGGTCCTGGGGGGACACCCTGGGGGCAATCCCAGCGAGGAAGGGGGCGGGCGTCCTCCGGAGTGACGTTCTCGGGGAGGGGCTGTCCTCGGAGCGTGGGGGGCCTTCTCGGGGCGGACGGCGCCGGCGGCCCCGCCCCCGGCCCCGCCCCGATCCCCCCCGGCCCCGCCCCCGGCCCTCCCCCGCGCTTCCTCCTTCGCTCACTTTCGCTTCCGCCGGAGCGCGGGTCCCGCCGCCGCCCGAGCATGGACGACCCGGACTGCGACTCGACCTGGGAGGAGGACGAGGACGAGGACGGCGAGGGCGCGAGCGCTGGGGGCGACGAGGACGGCGAGGCCGGCGCCCCAGGGGACGCGGACGCGGAGGACGAGGACGAGGACGAAGAGGACGCGCCGGCGGCGCGGCCCGGCGCGCTCCAGGTGCAGTCTCGACGCGCGCCGGGGACCCAGCGCCCAGCCCCGGGTGGCGCCCGCCCGGCCGCCGCGAGGTGGGGGTGAGGCCCCGCTCCGGGAAGGCCGCCCCCCCTCCCGGTCCCCGGACACCCGGCTTGGGGCCTGGCTCTCCCTCTCCAGCTGTTGCCCTCTCCCCGACCCAGGCCCCCTGGTGCCCCCCTCAGGATCTCTGGACACCCTGAGACCCGCCCCGTCCCGCGCCTCCCAGCTCCGGCCCAGCCCGTGGGGGGACCTTGCAGGGAGATCCAGGGCCACCCTCAGATCCGTGCGGTGTGATGATACTTCCTCAAGCGCATGCCCTGGGCACATTCTGGACTCGCCTCTGTCACTTCCCGCCTCCGGGCCCTTGGCTCTGTCCTCTGAATAGATCCCAGCTCTCCGTGCTGGCCGCCTGCTTCTGCCTGCCTTTCTGCCTCTGGGTGCCCCCTGCTTCTGCCCCGCCCTGCTCCCACCGCTCCTCGCTGGGTGCAGCGCCCACCCGCTGGGACCTCCCACCCTCTCGAGAGTGGCCTTGGAGGCCACATTTATGTGACCTGCCTGAGCCAGGGCTGCTCGCCCCAGCTACTGGCAGTTATGGCTGCTGATTTGTCATTATCAGCTGTTACTTTTGTTACTACTGATTACCTAGGTGACCAGCAGTTACTTTTGTCTTCACTGGTGATACTCCTTGTTACGATCGGTTACTTTTGTTGCCACGGATTTATTTTCTTCTCATTACCACTGGTTACTTTTGTTACTAGGGTCACTCAATACCAGGGGCCGGTACTCCCTGAGCCTCACATTCTGTCCCAGTGCAGGGTGGTCCCAGCTGGGGTTCTAGGTGTTATCGGGACTTAGGTGACAGCTGTCACTTTTGGAGGATGATGTATTGGCATCGTGTCTGTGGGGCCTTGAATTCCATCCCGTGTGATCTCTGGGTTGCATTCTCCCCCAGACAGATGAGAGCTCTGGTTTGGGGTTTAGCTGGCTGTGTGGTGAAGTCTTGGTCAGGGAGAGGGACCCAGACGGGCTCCTGGGCCTGCCAGGGAGGCCAGAAGGCGGAGCACATCTATGGTGTTTGGGGCAGGCATGAGTTTCTGGAGGCAGCAGGCTGGGCAGTGGCCAGGGGTCACCGGGCAGGGATCTGGCTCTTCTGTGGCAGATGCCCACCGGCTGGGGCACGTATTGAGAGAGGATGCTGTCCTTGCTGTAGCTCTGTGAGCCCCACTCCTACAGCAGTGCGCTGGCCCCTCGGCCACTGAGAGGCGCCACAGTCGTTGACTTCTACACGGGGCCCAGCTGTCTGGTATTTGTCCTGGGCTGTGTCTTCTGTGCACCCGTGGGGCTGACCTGGGGATGGTGAGTGGGGCCAGCTCCTGCCGAGTTTCGGTGTCTCCTCGGGCCCTTGGCTGGTAGGCAAGAACATCACCAGCAGGCCCTGGTCTATAAATTGGGCAGAGAGGCACCCCCAGGCCCCTGCTGGAGCTCAGAACCATTTGGAGCATCTTGGGGAGTGGGGAGGGGGTCAGAGCCAAGGGACACAGTGACAGGCCTGGCCTCCTGACTCCCCTTGCAGTGCTCCTTGCAGGATCCTGGACCCAGGTGTTTCCCTGGGACGAGCGGTCGGTCTCCTGTGGAGTCATGCCCAGGAGCCATACCTGCCTGGGCCCTCTCTCCTGCCCCGGCTTCTGTCGGACCTCAGGCCAGGCTCAACCTCGCTCACGCCTCCCACCCTATAAGAGGGTGGGTGAAGCCACCTTTACCCAGCATCCTAGCCGTGAAGTTACCTTCTATCCCTCCCAGGACCCGGGGAGCTTGGCCTGCAGAGATAGGGGCTGCAGGTGTTGGGGGGCAGCGAGGAGCCCCTGTGTCTCCCTGCACAGGCTGTCGCATAGGGCCGGAGGCCCGGAGACACGGGGTCTGGTCTACGGCGTTGGGCGGGGGCCAGGCTGGTTCCCTGGGCCTTGGTCATTCATCTCTTCGTCAGGCAAGTGTTTGGGGCCCCTCCTGGGGCTGTAGGCCGGGAGGCCACGGCCCTTCGAGACACAAGCCTTGTGACAACTTAGAGCACCGTACACAGAGAAAGCACTGGCGAAGGCAGGGGGACCAGGGGCAAGTCCTGGGGCTGCGGTCCAAATGGACTTAGCCGGCAAGTACCAGAGGAGGCAGTGAGGCCAGGGCCTGGGGACGGTGCTGCACCCCAAGAACGTGCCGGTCAGCCTGGGATCCTGGGAGCGGGGGCGGGCCGCGGGGGCTGAGCAGGGGGCAGGGCTTGTTCCTCCCATTCTGGTCCCTTCCGGTTTTGTTGCTAGCTGACCCCGTGCGTGCTGCCCTTCCTGGGACAGGGGCTGGCTTGGGGTGGGCCTCCCCTTGGGGTCTCACTCATCTCCTCTCTCCCCAGGCCAGGACGACGGGGTCCCGAAACTGGCGAGCGGCGCGCGACACACGCAGGTACCGGCACCACTACCCGGTACGTAGCCGCCTCGGCGCCCGCACACCTCGGCAGCCCGGCCGGGACGGAGTCTCCCGCCCTCCGCCGGGAGAAGGCCATCGGGACAAGACGTCCCGTCACCCCCCTCCTCAGACGAGGTCCCAGGGCCCACCTGGGACTGCGGCTTCTTCCCCCCGGGGGAGGGGGGTGATGAGGACCGCCTCTGTCCCGGAGCCTTTAGAGCAGGGGAGCAGCGCCAGCTAGTGGCGCAGCCACACGTGGCCCCGTGTGTCGGTCCGCGGGTCGGGGCCCATGTCGGTGGCGTTCCGTGGCCCTCGCCCCTGCCCTCTGCACTGTGAGTGTCAGCCAACCCCTAGGCTACTTTAGGGGTACAGATGGAGGGGACCTGCCGCCCGGCCCGCGCTGGTGAGGAGGGAAGGTGGCGGTCAGAGCGAGCTGCTGTCCTCCCAGTGCGGAGGCTGGTCCTCGCCTGCGGGGCGAGGGGCCCCGGCCGGGGACTCGGGTCTTCACCAGCCTTCAGGATGTCGAGGCTCACGGGCCCAGGAGCGGACGCCCGCTCCCCGAACGTTCTAGTGTGAGGGGCCCTCGGAGGCAGCCTATTTCTGGAGATGTCTCCACCGCAACTTTCTCTGGCTCTTCAGGATTTGATAGAACGGGATGGCAACGGTGACATGCCAAACCTGAGTTTCTACAGAAACGAGATCCGGTTCCTGCCCAACGGTGCGCGTCTGCTGGGCCGCCTGCGCCCTGTCCCGGGGGGCGTCTGTGGCCCCACTGGGACCCTGTTGGGGACGGCTTCCTGTTGGGCCCGCGGTTTTCGGCTTGCCCCGCAGCGCCCCCTGCAGGCTGCTGCGGGGACGCCCTGGGAAGGGCCGTGTCGCTCACTACTGCTGCCTTGGTGGGAAAGCCGCACGTGTAAACTGGCGAGTAAGAGTGATTGTTCCATTTCCAAGTGGTTGGAAACAACTCAAGGTGGAAAATGTTCTGTGCTGTGAAAGTGACACGAAATTCAACTGTGAGTGTCCATAAGGGAGAGTCCGTGGGAAGCCACCCACGCGCATTCGTTCAGGCGTGGCCGCCTTCCCACTACAACGCAGCACAATTGCAGCAGAGGACACGTGGCCTCAGAGAGTCACTGGCCCTTGGAAACAGTGGCCGCCCTACAGGAGGCCAGGCCATGGGGGGTGGGGCTCCGCTGGAGGTTCTGTCTGAGGTCGGGTTCCAGCTAACCAGCTGTGGTTTGGAGGGGGCGGTGAGGCCCCCTTTCTGCAAAGGCAGGTGGGGGTCTGGGACCCCATGTCCTCCTGGGCCCTCCGGCCCAACGAGCCCAGCGTGGCCCTTCTCACTCGGGTCCGTGCTCAGGCAGCAACGGAGAGCCCGTGTCGGACTGCAAAGAAACCGAGGGCTTCGGTTGGGGGGGGTTACGGTCACATGACACAGACACAAGCTTCAGAGCCCCGAGGTCCTCAACAGAGGAGGGGAGGGAAAGTGGGGGGACTTCTAGCAGCTTCTCACTGACTTATCCCCGTGGGGCCCCCAGGCTGTTTCATTGAAGACATTCTTCAGAACTGGAGGGAGGACTACGATGTCCTGGAAGAGAATCACTCCTACATCCAGTGGTGAGTGGGCGGGGCTTCCCGAGCAGGCAATGTCGGCGGGGCGGGGCTTACTGAGCAGGTGCCCTCGGTGGGGCGGGGCTTACTGAGCAGGCGCCCTCGGCGGGGCGGGGCTTATGAGAAGGCACCGCCGGTGGGGCGGGGCTTACTGGGCAGGCACTGTCGGCGGGGCGGGGCTTACCGAGCAGGTGCTGTCGGTAGGGCGGGGTTTACTGGGCAGGCCGCCTCGGCGGGGCAGGGCAGCGGTGGTGCGCAGCCTCTGAGGCTGTAGGTGGGCGTGGGGCGCAGGAAGAGCCTCAGACAGGCCAGCTTGCTGGGATGGGACGGGCCCCGGTGCCAACAGGCCTCGTGGGCCCGCAGAGTCCCTTGGACACTGACAGTGACAGGCCTCGAACAGTGGCCTGAGGTGATCCTTGCCGGCATGGCTACCTTGGAGAGCCTTGACGCTGCCCCACAAACACAGTGCGTTTGAAAATGGCACGTCGGGGGCCTTTTCCTGGGCACAGCGCATCGTGGGGGATAGTTGTGCAGCACTGACGGCTAGACGCAAGGAGAACCTAAGAATTAGGAGGACTGCCTGGAACGCCCTGGGCAGCACTGGCAGACCGGCTCGCTGCCGAGTACGCGCACGACTCTTCTAGTCGTGTGTGCACCCATCGGGTTCCCTGGCCCGTAACAGGTTCCCTGCAGCCTTCCCCCCCTCACGCCTCGGCTTTGCCTTGTGAGAGCGCACACACATGGTCATCCAGCCAGGCCCTCCTAGAGTTGAGCCGTGAGCCCAGAGAGGCTGGTGAGCCTCCCGGGACCGCGGGTGTGCGCCGTGGCTGGGAGCCCGTGCCTGCCGCCGACGGACCTGTAACCGTGCCTCCCACAGGCTGTTTCCTCTGCGTGAACCTGGAGTGAACTGGCATGCCAAGCCCCTCACGCTCCGGGAGGTTGAGGTGAGCTCTGATCGCTGGGAAGCCGTCCCGGGGAGCCCCTCCCCTCCGCACTGGCCCTTGCCTCTGCCCCTGGTGCTCTCACAGGCTTCTAGAGAAATCTGGCTCTCTCCGGCACTTTGCCTCCAATTGGGGAGCCCAGAGCCAGGGCTGTGAGCAGAATCATGGTGACCGGAGTTTCATCACACCTGGTTGGGGCTGGAGCAGACGCTCCTGGAGGGACAAGAGGGTCTGGGGGGGGGGGGGGGGGGGGGGGGACGGGGGGCTTTTCGCCCCAGGGCCCCGCCCGGGGGGGGGGGGGTGGGGGCGCATGATTCCCAGGAGCTAGATTCCCCTGGGGGTGAAGCTGGGGCCTCAGGCCCCAGTGAGACTCTGAGGCAGCTTAGAGAGGTTCATCATTCACTCCTGTCCGGGCTCCTGCGCCCTGGCGTTTTACCCTGAAAGTCTGAGTCCAGCCCTTTAGAAGAATCAGGGCCCGAGGGGGCGTTGGCCAGCCGGATGTATGGGTGACGACCCCTGGGCTCCCCACCGGCCTCGGGGGTGTGTTCCAGGCATTTAAAAGCTGCAAGGAGGTCAGGGAGCGGTTTGTGCAGGCCTACGAGCTCATGCTGGGGTTCTACGGGATCCAGCTAGAAGACAGGAGCTCGGGTCAGGTGCGCCGAGCACAGAACTACCAGAAGCGCTTCCAGAACCTCAACTGGTGAGGACCGCCCCTCCCCCACCACGGCCGAGGAGGATGGGGCTGCTAGGTTTCAGACAGGTGTGGGGGGAGCGCTTCGGTGGAGGAGGGACTCCAGGGCCACTCGGGCAAGTGAACTCTAAAGGCTCTCTGAACACCCTCCGTGTTTGCAGGGTGGGGGTGGTGCCACTGATAGGGGCGTGAGAGCCGGTCAGTTTCACTGCTTGCCGCGCTGGGTCCGCCTGGGTGTGGGCCAGGATGCCCATAGCACCCTCACCTTGGCAGGCACGGCCCTCCTCCTCCCTGGTGAGAGGCACCGGATGGGGAGGAGGTAAAGGGGGTGGGTCTGCTGATGACACCAGTGCCCCTGCACGTGGGTAACAGGTCCCGTGCTGGGGGGGGGGGGGCCCCCCCCCGCCCTTCCCCCGCCCGGGGGGGGGGGGGGGGGGAGACCTTCGGGGCCCAGGGGGCAGCCCCCTTCTAAAAGATGCATCAGGATCCCCACCTGCAGGGTCCAGCACACAGGCCATTTTCTCCAGGACTGGGGTGGGGCACAGGGAGGGGGAGGGCGCCAGGGGGATGAGAGGGTGGGACGGGACGGAGCCTGGCGGAGGGAGGAGGAGGGGAGGAGGGGAGGAGGGGAGGAGGGGAGGGGGGAGGGAAGTGAGGAGGAGGGGAGGAGGAGGAGGGAGGGCCCTGGCGGGGCGCCCCGCCCCCCGCGCCAGCGCCCCTCCGCTTCCCGGCCCCAGGCACAGTCACAACAACCTCCGCATCACGCGCATCCTCAAGTCCCTGGGCGAGCTGGGCCTGGAGCGCTACCAGGCGCCGCTGGCGCGCTTCTTCCTGGAGGAGACGCTGGTGCGCCAGGAGCTGCCGGCCGTGCGCCAGAGCGCCCTGGACTACTTCGTGTTCACCGTGCGCTGCCCGCGCCAGCGCCGCAAGCTGCTGCGCTTCGCCTGGGAGCACTTCCGGCCGCGCCGCAAGTTCGTGTGGGGGCCGCACGACAAGCTGCGGAGGTTGCGGCCACCCCTGCCCGCGGGGGAGGGGGAGGGGAGCCCCGGGGCCCCGGACCCCCTCCCCGGGGCCGGCGCCGCGGGGGGCCAGACCGGCGCGCCGGGGCGGGCCGGGGGCCAGGAAGGGGAGGCGGGGGGCCGCGGGGAGGGGGGCCCGGAGCCCCCGAGCCCCAAGGAGAACAAGAAGAGGAAGCTGGACGCCAGCCGGCGGGAGCAGGCCCCGGGGGAACGGGGCGGCCAGAGCGCCTCGGACGTGGAGAAGATCGCCCTGAACCTGGAGGGCTGCGCCCTCAGCCAGGGCGGCCTGAGCGGGGGGACCCAGGAATCGGGCAGCCGGGCCCCGGGGGAGGCCGAGCAGTCCTGCCCCCAGCCCCCCCCGGGGGCCAAGGTGGTGGAGGAGGTGAGGAAGAGAAGGAAGGTGGACCAGGGCCCCCGGAGCGGCGACTCGGTGGGTGCCGGTGGTGGGGCCGAGCCCCCAGCCCCCGCCCGGCGCTGCGCCCTGCCAGGGTGCCCCGAGGCCAGAGAGAAGGATAACGGGGTGGAGGAGGCCGGTGGCCTGGCAGAGCTAGAGCAGGGTGCCCCTGGGAGCTCAGCCCCCGCGGGACCCTCGGTAGATAGGGAAGCAGAGGCGGGGCCTGAGGCCAAACCCAGAAAGCCTTAAGGGAACGGGCCGCCTGGGCATCCTGCCCTCCGTCCTGCCACTGCCACGGGTCTGGGGAGCCACGTGGTCAGCTGTTGTCAGCACGGAGCAGTACTGGTCTGTCCCTCCTGGTCACCGCAGCCGTGGAAGGAGCAGATCCCCCCTCTGGGAAGGCCAGGGACTTGGGGATCCTTACCTCCAGCTCACTTCCTGCCTCCCTCCTCCAAGCCACCGCCCCCCCCCCATCTTTGTAAATTGGCCCTCAAGGGTCTGGGGGGTGGGAATGGGGGCTCATTTTCTTAGTCTGGTGCCGAAACCTTTTCTGAATAAACTCATTTGACTTTGAGTGTTTGGACATGGGCAGCAGTCCCGTGAGTGGGCAGGGGAGGAGCACTGCTCTTCGGGAGTCCGGGGGTGGTGTCCCCTGGGCGCCCCCCAACACACGAGCACCCTGACCATGCAGCCTCCCGGGGCCTCTGCAGCCGGGCGCTCTGTCCCTTGGCTGCCCTTTGTCACTAGTTTAAGTCTGGGGACCCACGCGCAGCCCCCTTGGGTGGGTTGAGCGGGAGGAGCAGGGGCGTGGCGTGGCCCGGGTCGGGACAGGACCTGTGCCCACGCTGATATGGGGCACAGCGTCGTGCCTTGGGGAGCAAGGTCGGCGGCGTTCTCTGGCTCCGTGCCCTCTGTCCCTACCCTGGTAGCCCTTTGCATCAAGACACAGCCTCCCCGGGGCCTCCGGACCCTCTGCCCTGGCGTGGGCACAGCACACCTCCCGCTCCTCGAGCCGCGGCTGGCTCAGGCCAGGATCCCCCTTCCTGACACGCTGGCTCCTCTGCGCCGACACCAGTGGGGTGAGGAGACTGCCGAGGGCCACGCGCTTGCCTTTGAACAAGCGAAGTGACAAAGGTCACAGTTCTTCTGGGGACGGGAGAAGGGAGCACGGTTCACCCCGAGAGTTACCAGCTGCGACTTGGGCTCCATTCTCACAAAAAGCGCTGACGGTCCGCTCCCGTCCTGGGGAGGGGGCTGCACAAACTGGAAGTCATTGGGAGGGAGGGCCCCTGAGTTGATGTTCCCCAGAGCTGGAGTTGGGGAGGCGTACGTCCTGGGCTGCTGGCTCCCCTCCCCGCCCCCCCCCACCCCTGATCTGCTGGGAGGGGTAGGACCCCAGGTGCCTGAACTCCGGTTTGGTCGGTGATGCCGTTTCCACCACAGAGGGGAGAAACTAAGGCACCAAGATGAGTGTGAGCCCATAGCGGTCAGAGTCCTCAGTGTAGACCAGTACGGAGCAAGGTTCGGTGGGGCAGCTGGAACCCCAGAGAGGAAGGAAAATCCCATTGGAGCAACTCTGGGGGGACGGGTCCGTGCTTGGCTCTGACCCACCAAGCATCACGGAGAGTGATGGCCCGAAACACGGGTGATGCTTTGGTTCTGCCTGGTGGTACCAGATGTGAGGCACCCCCTGGCCGGCCTCCTCCAGCCCTAGCCCACTGCGGCTGTTCAAGCTTCAAGGCAGGAACAGCTGGGGGGGGGGGGGCTGAGTGGAGCTAAGGATGGGTTGGGGGTGAAGGGTGGAGCAGGGTTTCATTCCCTTGCCCCGGGTGAAGGCCAGCTGGGCTGCCTCTGAGTCTGGTCCAGCAGGGGCCGGGGGGGGAGGGGGGGGACTGGCCCCAAGCCCCACCCTGCTGTCTGGGGGGGTCCTCGGGTGCCCCTCCAGCTGGGGGGGGGGGGGGGGGCAAGAACTCTTGTGAGCGTCTCTCGGCCCTTCTGGATGGAATTCACACACACCCTCACACCTGAGGGGCGGCCGGTCCACCCCAGCGGTGAGCAGTCATCTTGCCTCGCTGCTCTATCCTTTTCACTTCCCACCTGCTGCTCCCGGGTAAACCGACAGCCCCCTGCAAGCCCTGAGCTCCCACCCACAGAAATGAAGCTCCTACAGGCTGGGCCGGAGGTTGTGAGTTTTCCACATTGTCCACGGTCAGTTACAGATGGAATTCTGCATGCCACTCTTTCCCCACTGCTCGCATTGACTAGGAAAGAAAGGAAGGGAGGGAGGAAGAAGGAGAGGGATGGCACAAGAACAGACACTCAGATCAATGGAACAGAACAGAGAACCCAGAAATGGACCCACAAACGTATGGCCAACTGATCTTTGACAAAGCAGGAAAGAATATCCCATGGAAGAAAGACAGTCTCTTCAGCAAGTGGGGCTGGGAAAACTGAACAGTGACATGCAGAAGAATGAACCTGGACCACTTTCTTACACCACACACAAAAATAAACTCAAAATGGATGAAGGACCTAAACGTAAGACAGGAAGCCATCAGAATCCTCGAGGACGAAGCAGGAAAAACCTCTTTGATCTTGGCCGCAGAAACTTCTTACTCAACACGTCTCCGGAGTGAAGGGAAACAAAAGCAAAAATGAACTACTGGGACCTCATTAAAATAAAAAGCTTCTGCACAGCGAAGGAAACAATCAGCAAAGCTAAAAGGCAACCGACAGAATGGGAGAAGATATTTGCAAGCGACATATCAGATAAAGGGCTGGTATCCAAAATCCATAAAGAACTCCTCAAACTCAACACCCAGAAAACAAATAATCCATTGGAGAAATGGGCCAAGACATGAATAGACGCTTCTCCAAAGAAGACATCCAGGTGGCCAACAGACACACGAAAAGATGCTCAACATATTCATCACCAGGGAAATACAAATCAAAACCGCCATGAGATACCCCCTCACCCCTGTCAGAATGACTAACGTTAACAACTCAGGCAACAACAGATGTTGGTGAGGATGCAGAGAGAGAGAGGATCTCTTTTGCATTGTTGGTGGCAATGCAAGCTCGTGCAGCCACTCTGGAAAACAGGATGGAGGGTCCTCAAAAAACGAAAAATAGAACTACCCTACGACCCAGCAATTGCACCAGTAGGCATTTATCCAAGGGATACAGGTGTGCCGTTTCGAAGGGACACACGCACCCCCATGTTTATAGCAGCACGATCGACAGTAGCCAAAGTATGGAAAGAGCCCAAATGTCCATCGATGGATGAATGGATAAAGAAGAGGTGGTATATATATATACACAACGGAGTATTACTCGGCAATCAAAAAGAATGAAATCTTGCCATTTGCAACTACGTGGGTGGAACTGGAGGGTATTATGCTAAGCGAAATCAGAGAAAGACAAAAATCATACGACTTCACTCACATGAGGACTTTAAGAGAAAAAACAGATGAACATAAGGGAGGGAAACAAAAATAATATAGAAACAGGGATGGGGACAGAACAGAAGAGACTCACAAATATGGAGAACAAACTGAGGGTTACTGGAGGGGGTGTGGGAGGGGGGATGGGCTAAATGGGTCAGGGGCACTAAGGAATCGACTCCTGAAATCATTGTTGCACTAGATGCTAACTAATTTGGATGTAAATTAAAAAATAAAATAAAATAAAATAAAAAGAAGGAAAGGGAACGGGAGGAGAAGGGAGGGGAGAGGAGGGAAAAGGAGGGAAGGGAAAAAGAAAAGAGAAAGAGAAGCCGAGCTCATACAGCACACCCTAAATCCTAAAGCAGCATTTCCTAGGGGATTCTAAACATTCAGACACCTGGGGGGGCGGGGGGGGGGTGTGAGATCCTGCAGATTCAATGGGCCTGTAGGTGACTTGGAGTTTTGAGAGTCCCCTAGGGTGGCCATGGAGGCCCTGGCCCCAGGTGCCGCCCCCTACCTTGCTGTTCCTGTGCCTTCCCAGGGGGAAGCAGAGTTTGCCTAAATCTGGCGAGCCCTGAGCTGCCCGAATCTTGTGAAAAACGGGAACAGCCAACACCAGCCTCAGGGTCCCGTCCACCACTCGTGCTCAGGCCCAGGCTCATGGTGGGGCTTCCTTCTCGGCCGAGGCCGCCACTTTGCCCTCTCTTGGGGTGCGGAGCGCTGGGTAAGAGTCTGCCCTTTGCCAGTGATGGGCAACATGGATGGGCCACTCAGGATTGCTCAAGTTTGGGGTGAGGCCCCTGGGCATGGGCGGTGCCCCCGGCCGAGCAGGCATGGCCCTAGACTTCTGCCCATGGCAGGACACGGCGCGGGAGCCAGAGGCGTGGCTTGGTCTGGCCCCCGGCACAGGGACGCTCGCCCTCGCTGGGGGTCTTGCTGGGCCTTGGGCAGCCTCGGTCGCACTCAGGATCCCGAGGAGGTCGCCCTGCGCTGGGGCTGGGGCTGGGGCTGCCCCTTCTCGGAAGGAGCCCTTCAGTGCGGGACTGTTCCCTCTCTACGCCCTGCTCCGGGCTCAAGTGGTGAAAAGAACTTCTTTCTTTTTTGCTAAAAGGTGTATGTGTGTAACTCATCGGTCTCGGGGATAATTTTAACTCCGAGGCTGGCCAAAAAATGCCACTGGGTCTCTTTTCTTCCCCCTGGCCGGCTCGGCGGGAGGCGTGGGGCGGTGCGGAAGCCCCAGGTGGGCCCTGCTGAATGGGGGGCTTGTGCTCAGCCGGCGGGGCGGGAACTGGCGTCCAGCCCGCCGCCCGCCCCGCCCGCCGCCGTCCGCCCCGAGCCCAGGCCGCCGGCGCTGCCGCTGCTCAGAGCGCGAGTGCAGCCATGGCCGGAGCCCCCACCCTGGCCCTGCTCCTGCTCGGGCAGCTCCTGGCCGCGACCGTGACCGAGGCGCAGGTGAGCGCGGGCCGGAGAGTGGCGGCCAGGGTGGGAGTCCGGGGGCTCCGAGACGGGGCGTCGAGCAGCACAGCCGGGGGACCGACCTGCCCCCTCCCCGGCCACCCTGGGCCAGTGAGTGAGCCCGGAACCCGGGACGCTTGGGGACCGCCTGCGCAGCCTCGAGGCCCATCGCCCACCTCGCCGTGGAGCACGGAGACTGGTCGCCCCACGGAGCCCTCGTGGATGGCGCGACCCTTCGTGGATGAGCCCAGGAGTCGCCCTGTCCTCGCCTGGCCTGGTCGGCTGCTGCTGCCACCAGACGGGCACAATGTCGCCTTTGTTCCCCGAGGCTCCCTGCGGTGCAGCCCCTCCTGGAGGATCCAGGCAGCAGACGCTGCCAGCCCCGGGCTTTGGGGGATCTCTGAGGCAGGCCTGGGGGGGGGGGGGCCCGGGGCCAGGCCCCCGGTGCCGTTCCCGACCCAGGAACAGGGGACGCTCTGTTGGGCTGACCCGCGGGAGAGGGTGGGAGGGATCAACTGCATGATGACACTTCTCTGTTTCAGAAAGTGGGACCCCAAGGCCCCCCGGGCCCCCAAGGGCCACCTGGGAAACCGGGCAAGGACGGCATTGATGTGAGTTTGCGGGTGGGGAGGGCTCCGTGGGGTTCTAGTCTGGCTGCAGCCTCCCTGAGCCTCTAGACCTGATGGAGACAAAACTAAGTCCCACTCGTCGGGGCTGGGGCGAAGCGGGGTGTGGGGTGTGAAAAGGGACAAAGACGGTCCTTGTTCCTGTTCAGGGTTCAGCCCGCAGGGATCCCATCCCCAGAGCAGGTGGGGGGTGCACGGTAGTCTTTGGCCTGGGAATGTGGGCACTGATGTGCGTGTCTCCGGGTCCCCAGGGGCCCTTGCTCCTGTGTCCTGAGGCCCTGGGGGTGGAGGTGCAGGGCTGTCCCCTGAGGGTCTTGGGCTGGAGCCAGCTTTGGGGGGCTCTGGAGCTGGCTCTGCCCCAGAGATGCTGTGTCCAGGGGTGCCCCAGGTCAAGTGTGGCCCAATCCAAGCAGCTGAAATCCCGCGGCCAGCCTCCCCCAGGACCGTCTTGGGTGAACCCCCCCCCCCCCCCGATCCAGCCACCTCCATGTAAAGCAGAGACCTGCCCCAGGACCTCCTCACCCACGAGAGCCCCCCTTGACCAGTCCTCAGTCTCTCTCTGGGCCCCCAAGGCCCTAGATGGCCCTGAGTCTCATATCCACACCAACCCTGGTTGATCTCGACCCGCAGGGTGCTCGGCGACAGCCCCGCAGGGTGGGGGCAGGGCGGGTCACGGTGGCCACATTGGGCCCTGGACCCAGGGCCCCCACACCCCTCCTGCTGGGGCTGGGCGCCTGGCCCCCCAGGAGCCCCAGGCTGACGGGAGTCATGCCGTTCCTTCTGGGGAGGGTTCCACTTAAAAGCCTGGAAGCCTCACGCCAAGGGTCTCAGGCCTAGTGGTCACGGGGGTGGCGTTCCCCCTGGGCCTCTGCAAGTCTGAGGGGCTGTGGCCCACCTTCCGAGGCTTCTCAGGCTGGTGGAGGGGTGGGGGTATGTCCCTGTGCCTGGCCCCAGAGAGGAGGGGGCCCCTTAGATGTGGATGAGGTCGCCTGTGGGAGGGGGGTCCCGTGTCGCCTCTTGGGTCTCTGCTCCCCTGGGCCGGGATCTTCAGGGGACCCTTGGTCACGTGTGGGTGTCTTCCCCTCTACAGGGAGAAGTTGGGCCTCCGGGTCTGCCAGGGTCCCCGGTGAGTGTCCAGCTACGGCGAGGGGAGGGGTGGACCTAGAACCGAGGGGTCAGGACGTCCCCTTCCCACCACACTGAGCCCTGGGTTGCCCGCCAGGCAGGAGGCCTCAGAGGCGGGAAGGGGGCGGGAGGGGAGCGTGTGGGATTCAGCGTGTCCCTGGGTGGCGGCTGGCTTTGAGACGGTCTTTGGGCCGGTGCCAGCCAGGCCAGGTGGCTACAGCCAGCGAGGGGGCCCTGGGCTTTCACAGAGCTGTTCAGGCCCAGGAATTGAGGGTTCTAGGGCACACCGGGGGTCCCACAGAGGGACGCACAGGCCCTTAGCCCGGGCGGCTGACGAAGCATCCAGGTGAACTTCCTACAGAGGTGACTAAGCGGGGGGAGGCGGCTGGAGAGGGCGGCCAGCTGGGGCCAGTGAGGGTGGGCGCCGGGCCCAGCTGGGTGGGGGTCCGCAGGAAAGCCGGCAGCTGGGCCTCCGGTGGAGAAGAGCCAATCTCTAATTGCTGGGCGGTGCCGCAGCTGGAAAACACAAGCCTTATTGGTGAAGGCCAAGGCTCTGGGCTGGACCTGCCCTCACGCCTCTGCCCTCCCCCTCCTCCCTCCAGGGACCAAAAGGGGCCCCAGGGAAGCCAGGGAAACCAGGGGAGGCTGGGCTCCCAGGACTGCCCGGTGTGGACGTGAGTGTGCCCGCCCCCTTCCTCCCCCTCCCCCCTTCCCCTCCCGAGAGCCCCCTCTCGTGAGCCCCCTCCCTTCTCCTCCCCTGAGCCGGGACCGGAGGGGTTGTATCCCAGGAGTCAAGTTTAATTGCAGCTCTCCCGCTGGGGCTGGGCCTGCGCTGGGCCTGCTCGGTCCCAAGAGTCTCCGGATGTCCCCCAGCGGGGGTCCCTTGGCCTGCATCCCAGACCCCTCAGCCCAGGCAGAGGACGCAGCCAGCTCCCGGCAGGGGTGAAAATGCTCCTAGCTCTCGTTTCTCTGGCTACCTGGGCCCCTCTGAGCCCCAGGCTGGCTGCGTTTGTCCTCGGGGCTCAAGGCCTTGGCCCCAGGACCGCGGGGGCCGCGGCAGGGCTCTGAGAAGGGACTTCTCCCACCTGCTGGGCTTATCAGCTCCTCACCTCCCCCAGAGGCTCCGGGAGAGGAAGGGGCCGCATGCAAGGTTCTTCCCAGTGTCCGGACCCATTTTAGTTAGGAGAGTGCCCTCTGGGGGGAGGCGGGCCGTCCTCCCAGCGTGACCCCTCGAGCCCCCCCTCCCCTGCCTCTCTCCCCAGGGTCTGACAGGACAGGACGGACCACCGGGCCCCAAGGGCGCACCTGGAGAACGGGTCAGTGCCTGCCCCAAGTTGGATGGGTTCCACTTGGGAGTGAGGTCCCCACCCCACCCCCAGTGCTGAGCACTGTCCACAAGGCTGGTGGCCCTGAGGGCAGCTGGGACGTCCTACCGCGTGTGCGGTGAGGTGGAGGCCACAGAAGGGCAGATGGGCTCAGGGGGACGACACACGGGCCCCTGCTTGCAGCCGTCCTAGCGTTCAGACCCGGCAGGGGCGACCGGCCTTACGCGCCAGGGCGGCTGTCTCCGGGTTTCTGTAGGGAGTCTCTTGTCGGGGGCCCCCCGGGCCAGGCCTGCGTCTTCGGGGTACAGGGGAGCGGCAGAAAGGGCAGGGGCCAAAGCTCTCGTGACCTTTGGGGGAGGGGGCTACCTGGAAGGCTTCTTGGAGAGATGGGCACAGGGCCCTTCTGTGTGGCTCGGGTCAGCCCTAGCGCCGGGCCTTCCTGGGGGCGTGTCCTGCCTGCTCTTGGCTGCTTCCTGCGTCGTTTCCAACAGTCTGGATGGATTTTCCTCAGCGGGATTATTGGCAAAGACCTGTCCGGGCCGCTGGGCCTCAGAGGTCCCCCCGGAGCCTCGATCTTCTGTAAAACGGAGAGCTCCCACTTCAGAGTGGGGGGCGGGTGGGACAGGTTGGCTCACAGAGTCCTGGGCGCCTGGGCTCAGCTCACTCCTGACCCTCTTTCCTTCTGCAGGGAAGTCTGGGCCCCCCGGGGCCCCCCGGGCTGGGGGTGAGTGTCATTTCCCCCTCTCAGTGGGACTTTGAGGAGCTAGAGGGTCTGACCGGGGCGGGGTGCCCTCGGGAGCCCTGAGAGGCAGCGTCCAGCCCTCTTGCCTGCTGTCCCTCCGGGGCCGAGCCAGCCTGGGCCGGGGTCCTGGGACACCATCTGGGCTGTGTCCTCTCTCCCCCAGGGAGGGCCCCCTGCCCCAGGAGTCTGGGAGTCCCCCCCGTACAGCCCGCCTGTCTCGGGGGTGGGGGATGGGGGTAGGGGAGTGGGCTGTCCCCAGCGCCTTCTGACCCTGTGCTTGTCACTGCAGGGCAAAGGCCTCCCCGGACCCCCGGTGAGTACTGACCACCCTCGCGGCCCCACCCAAGCACGCCCACCACACTCCGGGCCAGGCGGGCTGCCAGGTCCCAAACCGGGGCTGGGGCCAGCCGCCCCCCACCGGACTTCCTGTCCCTCCAGAGGGGGCAGACGAGCCCTGTGTGGGTCTGTGGGTGCAGACCCCTGTTTCTCACGTCCTTACCCCCCCCAGGGAGAGGCAGGAGTGAGCGGCATCCCTGGTGGAGCTGGCCTCCGGGGCCCCCCGGTGAGTGGCTGGCCCTGACCCTCCCCCCTGCTCAGAGCAAGGGCCCTGCCCACCGGGACACCCCCAATTCAACCCCCAGGGCTTCCTGCCACCTCTGCTCCTTCCCTTCCCTTCCCTCCCTCTTCCCCTCACCTCTTCCACCCTCCTCCTCCCCCATTTCCTTTCTCATGGCCTTTGACGGAAACCCCAAGTGACATTCAGGGACAAGGACAGGCTAGGCCTTGAGATGCGCTGTGGGCACATGCACAGGCCAGGCTGGGGGAGGCGGGCAGGTGGCAACGTCCCCGTGAGGGCACAGGGAGGGAGACCGCTGGTCACCCTCACCTAATGTCATAACCCACCCCCCAGGGACCCTCTGGACTACCGGGCCTCCCTGGCCCCCCGGGACCTCCTGGACCCCCTGTAAGTACCAGGCAGGGGACCCCAGGGCTTCGCTGGGGTAGTGCCAGGCAGCGATGACGTGGCTCTCCTGTCCCCGGGGCCCCCAGCCGCACCCACGTGGACTCCTATCCCCTTTTCAGACACGGGCGGAGTCCGGGGCCAAAGTGGCAGCCGGGTCGGCTGACCTGGGGACAGGCAGGGCTCAGGCCCAGTGGCTCAGGACAGGTGGTTTCTGTCCTTGTTAATGCCCAGCACTGGCCACATGAGGGATGAAGGGACTGAGTCCGGAGTGGTGGGTGACAGGGAGGGCGGGGGACGGCAGCATCCAAGTCAGCTGTCTTTGTGTCCCAGGGTCACCCAGGGGTCCTCCCTGAAGGCGCCACTGACCTGCAGGTAGGCACTTACAGCCATTTGTGAAGGTTGCCCGTCTTGGGGGGAGGGGGCACGAGCCCAGCCCACCGCCTCGGGGACCCCGTGGCTCGTTCCCTACCCCCCGGGTCCGCGTGGGTGGCACCAGCTCTGGGCGCGGCCTCGCCACGCCAACTCTGCCCACTGGCTATGAGCTGCTCCCTCTCGCGCTCCTGCCCCCGGGTCCCCTCACCCCCACCCCCACCCCCACCCCCTGCTCACAGGAGCGTGAATGTGAATCGAAGTGAAACAGAATCCAATTGTAGCCTGGCGCAGCCGGGCGCTGACCGCTCAGCCACACTCGGCGGGTGTCGGCTACAACGGGTGGCACAGAGGGTTTCCCCAGCAGAGAAGGCTCTGGACTAGCGTCTGGGACTCACTTTTACCTGTGAGCTTTGTCGCTCCCGTGAAAACGAAGACCGCGTCTGGGGCGGCCCCAGGTCCTTCTCCGCTGTGTGCGCGGAGGGGTCGGCGTCCGGTGCTCCTGAAGGATGTGACCTGCCCGCTGCCGGCGCCCTTGGCTCCACCCCTGCGTCCGGAGTGTTTGACCAGGGCATGTCCCAGAGGGAGGGTTTAGGGACCTTCCAGAACCTTCCAGAACCTTCCAGAATCGGGAGGATGGCTGGGCCCCTGGCGATGGGCCAGGCAGGGGCAGAGATGAGCTGCGGAATGATCTAGGAAACCCAGCGCCATCCCTTGGCGTTACGGTGCCCTGGGCGTGGAGTGCCCCATCCGTGTCTGCGGGACACCTGTCCGTTCCTAGAGAGCATTTGTGCACTGACAGGAGCCCCGGCCCGAGGTTTGCTGCGGGAACACGGGATGAGGGCCCCTTTGTGAAGCCGCTGCGCCGAGTACGGAGAAAGGGGAGCTTGGCTCCCAGCGCGAGCCTGCGAGGGGCCAGGCAGCCGCCATCCTGCTCCGGGCAGTGCCTTTCTGCACCCCCCACCCCACCCCGGGCGGCCACACTGAGCGAGGGCCCGTCCGGGCTCCCCGGGAGGCCCTGGTGTGGCCTGAGGTCCCTTCACTCGTCTGGAATGGCCCGTCTCAGGGCCCCTGGGTGTTGACCTGAGAGGCAGGTCCCGCTCTGACCACTCTGCTTTCCAACAGTGCCCGGCCATCTGCCCCCCAGGCCCCCCCGGGCCCCCAGGAATGCCAGGGTTCAAGGTGAGCGGCGGCCACAGGGTGACTCAGACCCGAGCCTCAAGGTCCGGAGGGGACTCGGGGGGAGGCGGGCTTCCAGAAAGCCCGCCCTGGTTGTTCCAGGAAGAAGGGAGAGCTGGCCTCCGACCCAGCCTGGGGGCCTTGCTCTGTCCCTACCCCCCTGTTCAGCACTGTTAACGGGCTGGGCACCGGTGTGGCCCCCGGGACCGGGCGGCATGGCGACAGCTGCAGCCAGGGAAGCTGGCGTCAGGCCACCAACTCCCTTCCCTGGCCCGGCCTTGCCCCCTCTTGACCGGACCTCAGTTTCCCCACCTGATCTGGCGGCCACGCGGGCCTCTGTTCAGGGCTGCTGGGGGTGGGCTGTGACTCCTCGCCCCCGCTGGCTTTCAGGGGCCCACCGGCTACAAAGGGGAGCAAGGAGAGGTCGGCAAGGACGGCGAGAAGGTGAATATGGGCCGCGGCAGGGCCGTCGGCCCCGGGCGGAGGGGGGAGGGAGGGAGGGGCGCCTGGTGGGGGGTGGGGGCCAGGGCCCCGCTGGCGGTGGGTCAGGGAGGGGGTGCCGGCCGCCTCTGGGCGTGCTATGCACGCCTCCTCTGTGGGGCCCGGCCAGTCGGAGCCAAGTGCTTTGGGGCAGGGTCCCTGGACGAACCCCCCACCTGCCTGGTCTCACGTGGAAGTTCCCTGAGCTCAGGCGGCCCCGCTGGTGGCCGGAGAGGTCTCCTGGAGGCCCCTGCCACCCCTCCACCCCCCGTGGCCCCTGGCCGCGGAAGATTTTGGTTTGCCCTTACCCACAGGCACCAGGTGAGGCTGGGTACATGTCCGGCACGGTGAGGCCGCCGCTCGGGCAGTAGACGTGCCCACGCCAGCCAGGCAGAGGCGTCTGGGAAAGGCTGGGGGCCTTGCAGGAGCAGAAGCCACAGGGACCTTGCCCTCCAGAGGAAGGCCAGAAGCCCCCAACCTCAGAGGCTCAGCTGTGAACAGGGCCACGGCCCCCGCTGCACGGGCTCATCTGGGGGGACCAGTGGGCTTGGACAGGTGCTGGGAGGGCTCAGGCCTGACCCAGCTCACGGCACCTCATCTCCATTGCAGGGTGATCCTGGGCCCCCCGGGCCGGCTGGCATCCCAGGCACTGTAGGGCTGCAGGTGAGCGGGGGAAGGGGCCAGACGTGGGTGGGGATGTGGGGCCAGAGCCCCTCGACTGCTTAGGACTGCAGGGGACGGTCCACCGACACTCGTAAGAGGGACCGGGCCAGGGTCCTGCCTCTGCCAGGCTGCAGATCCTAGGAATTGTGGTCCTGCCCCCTCCAGGGCCTGGCCCGAGGTCAGGTGCTTCTAGGGAAGACCCTAGGGCCCTCCGTGGCTCCCGGGGGGCGTGCGGTCCTGGGGGTGCTGCTGGCCCAGGCCCTGCCTTTCCAGCTTTCCTCTTGCAGGGGCCTCGGGGACTTCGAGGTCTGCCGGGGCCGGCCGGGCCCCCCGGGGATCGGGTAAGTCAGCCCCGCATCAGGTGGAGAGGGGCCCTAGGCGAGCGGAGTGGAGGCCTTGGAAAAGGGGGGTGGGGGACGGTTTGGGACCCCTGGGCAGCTGACTGGGGAGGGGGTGTCTGTTGGGGGTGCTGGAGGCAGGGTCTCTCTGGCTGGAGTCACGTCCTCCAAGGGATGCTGGCCAGGCTCCAGATGAGAGGCCCCAGATGGCCCCCCGCCTCCTTACAGGGTCCCATCGGATTCCGAGGGCCGCTGGGGATCCCAGGAGCCCCTGGGAAAGTGGTATGTGTGTGTCTGGGGGTGGAGGGTGGCCCCCCGCAGGCCTGGGCTCTCTGCACCCTTCCTCTTCCTCACTCAGACGCCTGCCTCAGTCCCCTGGGCTGCGCCAGGCTGGCCCTTCCGGGAGCAGAGTCCTTTTGTGGGCACGCACCCCTGGGCACACCTGGGCAGGTGCCAGTGGGCACACCTGGGGGCAGGAGTGGGTACACCTGGGGGGGTTGAGTTCACCGCGAGGGCCTGTTCTCGCTGGGACTTTGGTGTTCTTCCCTCTGGACGTGTGTGAGGTGTGGTCAACGTCCCTCTGGCCCCTGTGACCCTCCATCCAGCCCTCCCACCTTCTGCAGTTAACTTTTTGTTTCCATACCTCCACCCCCCGTCATTTTAGGGTGACAGAGGCGAGAGGGGCCCAGACGGGTTCCGTGGCCCCAAGGGTGACCTTGTAAGTAAAGTGACCTTGATTCTCTGGGTCCTTCCTCCAGACACGCCGACCCCTGGGGAGGGAGGGTGGGGTGGCCCCTGGCCAGCAGCTGGGTCACCGGCAGTTCTGGTGGCTCTGACGAGCTCGTGCCGGGAGCAGCGGGGCGGAGGCTGTAGGACCAGACTCCTGGGGGCGCATTCCGGCCGCTACACTCATCCCGCCAGAGGCCCTGGGCCCTGCGCCGTTGCCCAACTGTGAAATGGAATAACAGAGAAAATGACTCTCAGGTTGAGCGAGCAACCGTGAGTAAAGCTGAGAGATGATCGAGCAATGAGGGGACAGCCCCAAGCTGGCGTCTGCCTGCGGACGCCTTCAACCTCGTCGTCCCCCGGACTGAGTCCCGTGGCCAGAGGCCCGGGAGGCGGCCGCGTGATGCTGAGACAGGTCCCGAGTCCACAAGCCCTTCCGCCCGTGGTTGGGCATCCCCCAGCCCTGAGCACAGCCCCTGGTGCCTGGGAGTCATGGGCACGGGGCGCGTGCAGGGCTCCTGGCCTGAGCCTGCCTGGGGACCAGGGACACAGTCTGGGGGGGGGAGCATTCCTCTTCCTCAAGGTCCCAAATGCAGTGGCTTATGTGTCTTTTAGGGCAGACCTGGTCCCAAAGGAGCCCCTGGAGTGGCCGGGCCGGGCGGAGAGCCGGTGAGTGCCCGCGGCTGCCGCGGTGTCAGACAACGGCCGGTGTCCCTGGTGTCCCTGCACAGAGCAGGCCCCTGCTGCCCCTGCTGGCCTCCCATCTTCTGCAAGTGTCTCCCCCCCCCCGGGAGAACCCTTCTTCAGCCGCCTGGGGCTGTCCGCGGCCGGCGTGTGGCCCTCACTTGGCCGAACGCCGCTGTCGCCGTCCGGAGCCTCCTACCAGTGGCTGAGCAGGGCACGGGGCCACGTGTTCCGGGCAGCCCCGACCGTGCGGAGGAGGCAGAGCGTCTGCCGCAGGGGACAGAAGGGTGGGCTGGGTAGACCGGTGGGCACAGGTGTGGGGCATTCTGAGGGTCCTGGGGCACCCGCACCGCCCGGTCCCCTGCTCAGCCCCTCCCAGCCCCAACCCACGCGGACGAGGACAGGCCCCTGGGGGCCTCCTCTGAAAGCTTGCCCTCCTGCTGGTTTCCCAACACTGGGCTGTGCTCTCTGTTCCCACATCAGTCCAGAGCGTGGGATCGGGAAGGCCCACATCCCAGCCCCCAAGCCTCTGTCTTCTCATCTGCAAAACGGGCCGCAACAGAACTTGGCTGTGGGCGTGGTGAAAACCCCGGGCAGACGCGGAGGGCGGCGTCCTCCGTGCCCCCCCTGCAGGGACTGACACACCGGCCTGGGGAGGGAGGGTGGGGTGACGGGACACGCGCTGCGCCCCAGGCCTCATGCCACCCCCCATCCCCAGGGTATGCCGGGCAAGGACGGGCGGGACGGCGTGCCCGGACTCGATGGCGAGAAGGTTGGTATCTGGCCTACGGGGGAGAAGGGGTCTGCGGGGGTTGGGCCTCCCGGGCCTCAGCACCCTGTCCCCTGACCTCCCGCAGGGAGAGGCCGGTCGCAACGGTGCCCCAGGAGAGAAGGGTCCTAACGGGCTGCCGGTGAGCGTGTGGGCTTCCCTCGGTGGTGCCGGGGCTACGCCAGTGGGGGCTTGGGGACGGGGGTCTTCTCCTGCGCGTCCCCGAGTGGGAGTTTGTGCAGGGGGAGCCCCGCTTTGGGGGTGCTCTGCCACGGGCTCACAGCCCGGACCTCTGACGTGCGCAGGGCCTCCCCGGACGAGCAGGGTCCAAGGGCGAGAAGGGAGAACTGGTACGTGGCTTCTCCGTCTTGCTGGGGGTGGGGGTGGGGGTGGGGGTGGTGTCCGGGCCCCGGAGGGAGGGACGAGCGCACACTCGGGGCTCCCTCTCATGCAGGGCCGAGCCGGGGAGCTGGGTGAGGCCGGACCCTCGGGAGAGCCTGGCATCCCGGTAAGTGTCCCCCCCCCCCCCCCCCCCCCCCCCCCCCCCGCCCTAAGTCCACGGACCCTGCTGACCCCTGTCCCCCTCCCCCTGACCTCGTGCAGGGAGACGTTGGCGTGCCTGGGGAGCGCGGTGAGGCTGGCCACAGGGGCTCGGCGGTGAGTGAGGCGGGTGTAGCCTGGCAAGGGGGGGGAAGGGCAGGGGGGCACCTCCATGTCGCCGTGCGGGCTGGGGAGGCATCTGGGACACGTCAGTGAGCTGAGCCCACGAAAGCCGAAAGACACCGAGGGCCAGGCCCAGCTGTCCCATCCTTGCCGAGGGAGGAAGTCACAGCACCCGTCACAGGCTCCGTGAGGTGCAGTGGGGGCTTCCCACCCCTCACGTCCGAGTAGGTGTATAGATGGGATCGTGGGGACACCGGCCACAGGGCCCCAGGCAGCCGTGGGTGTGGGTGCCTGGCTCCCAGGGCTGACGGGCACGTGTGGTCTGAGGGCATGCCTCACCCCCACAATCCCCAGCCGCCCCCCATCTCTGTCCCCGGGGAGTAGGCCAGCTCCCGTGTCTGCCCGGCGTCCCTGGGGGCAGGCGAGCTGGACCCACACCTTCCTTTTGTCTTTTAGGGGGCTCTGGGCCCGCAAGGCCCTCCTGGAGCCCCTGGCGTCCGAGGCTTCCAGGTGGGTGAGACCTGGGGCGGGGTTTACGCCCAGAGGGGCCAGCTGAGCAGGGGAGGGGTCCCCGCTGGGCTCCTTTGTGGGTGCTGATGAGCTGGGTCCTTGTCTGCAGGGCCGGAAGGGCGACACAGGAGACCCCGGCCTGCCGGGCCCCCAGGGCCTCCGAGGTGTCACGGGTGACCGGGTAAGTGGCTGTCCCAGCAGGGGGTGCCCTACCCCGCCCCGCCCTTGCTCACAGTCCCTGGGACCCACAGGGGAGGACCACATGCTGCCGGTGGCCCGGCCGGTGCTCCTGGCTCCGTGGGGGCCCGTCGGGTTTCAGCTGAGGGTCGGACAAAGGGTTACGTTGCTTTAAGACAAGTGTGAAAACCACAACTGCTGTTAACCGTCACTGCTTCTAACTTTCCTAGCGGTCTTGTGACGGTGGGTTCAGTGTGGGTCCCTGTGGTCCCGGGACGGTCGGGCCAGAGCGCCCAGGCGCCCGGCGGGGCAGGACCAGGCCCCACTTGGACGCGCGCCCCAGGCCCTGCCAAGGCCGTGCTTGCCTCTGCCATCACCCCTGCAGACGGGAAGGCCCAGGAGCTGCCGTCCAGACCTCGCTTCATTCCGGGGAGGCGGGCAGGGCAGGGCGGGGGCCACGGAAACCACTGGCCGAGAAAGCGGCCCTTCGTTAGCCTCCAGGCGGGCGGGAAACCCCAGGGGCCAGGGCCTCTGCGGGGAGGGGGGGGGGGGCGGGGGGGCTGTGCTCACAGAGGGTCCTCGCCTTCCCCCCCACCTTGCCCACCCCGGCCTCCTCCATCCCCTCCCAGGGCAGCTCTGGCTCCTGCTTCTGTTTGAGCAGACGGACAATTGTTATTTTAATGTTCTCTGTTCTTGGGGCGACCCCGGCCTGCACCTCCCCAGACACGTCCGGTCCCACTCGGGACGCCACCCGAGGGTTACAGGTGCCAGCTGCCCGCACGGTCACTGGTGGTACAAGCAACACCCAACCCAAAGAGGCCCATTAAACACCCACGGCACCCCGCGTGCTGCGATGCTCTGGCGTCCCTGAGACACTTGGGGGACGCGCCCGGGCCCCTGGGCTCCACCCCCCCGGGGGCCCTGGGCTTCCTCTAAGGCCGAGCCTTCTCTCTGCCAGGGCCCCGGAGGAGCCGCAGGCCCGAAGGGAGACCAGGTGAGTGGGTGCCCGCTGGTCCCGTCGATGCAGGCTGAAGCTCCTCTCTCCCTCCCGCTGTCTTCATGACTGGCTTCTCCTTGCTCCCTCTGAGTGGAGGTGACCGCTCTGGACACCCAGCCCAACTCCCTGGCTTGGCTCCTGGGGCCCCCGGGGGAGGGGGTATTCCTGCGGACCTTCTGGGAATGTGAGCTCGTCAAGGGCGGCATCTGGGCTCCAGGCCTGTTTGTAGGTCAAAAATTTGTCCTCTCTGGAAAGGCTAGGGAGCTGGGCCTGCGACCTCCAGGTGGCCCCAAGTCCTTTTTATATTGGTTGAGGATTCTGCTTGGCAAGAAAGCCTCGTGTCAGGTCAATAAGGGACGTCAGCCTGCGTCCCCCTGGTCTGGGGTCTCGCGAACCAGCTCCCGAGGCTTGAGAACGTGGTTTAACGTTGGGGCGTGTCGTTCCCAGGGCACTGCAGGTTCTGACGGCCTTCCTGGGGACAAAGGAGAGCTGGTGAGTGTGACCTAGTCGGCCTCACTTGTGTTAACAGCTGAGTGTGAACGAGCCGCGTCCGGGGGAGGCCAGTCTCTGCTGGTCCTGGGAGTGGGGGAAGCCGCGTGGAGGCCAGGGGCTGGGCCCATGTGTCCCTGTGGGTCCTGTGGGCTCCTGTCCACGTGATGCTGCCTGCAGTCACGTCACCAGTGACTTTCGGCGGGAACTGGGGCACGGTTCAGATAAAACTCCAGAAAACTCTGCCTCCACAGAGCTAAAAATCAAGTTATGTTTAGAGTAAAATCCTTGACTGAGCTCATGGACAGGTGGACCTTTTCCTGGAGGCTGGGGCACGACGGTCGTGGGGTTTCGGGGGAAGGGTCTTTGCCCCGTGGCCAGGGTTTCAGTTCGGTGATAAGGCTGTCGAGGTGTCTGGGGGAGATGGCGACGACCCGGCCCCGGGGACCCTCGTCTCTGGCACAGCCCACAGCCCTGTGACCGTAGCCAGGACGTGGTCAGGGCTGTGTGTGTGTGTGTGTGTGTGTGTGTGTGCGTGCTCGAGGTTTATTTTGGGGGATTCCCGGATGACCTTGACCCAGCAGGACCCTGGGAACCCGTCCCTGATAATCTGATGGGGGTGGCAGTTCCTGCCGGCTGCGGAGCCCAGAGGCGTCTGCTCTCGCCGACGGCGGCATGGCAGAATGGGTCTTGGGCCATCTGCTGTCTGGTTGGGACCACGTGCCTGTTCACAGGCAGCCAGGAAGCTTCCTGAGGAGGACACAGCTGGGGAAAGGGAACCTTAGGGACAGACTGTCAGCTTAGCGTCATTTATTATAATGATAATAACGGCCAGGAGCAAAGTCAACACGTGTGAGAAAAAGTACAAAGCAGCTACTGAAAACACCCTTTAGGAAAACTAAGTCACAAAAACATCAGTGGTCATAACACAACCCCAGTGAGATAAAAACGTACTTACGAGATATCCTGAAGCGGTCAAGTTGTAGTTTCCCGGATGTTCGAGGCCATCCCTGACCAGTAACACGCTGGCCTGGTTCTCTGGAAGCAAATGCCCGCCTGCCTAGCAGCACACGCAACGGCTCCTCTCTCGCAGGGTCCCGGTGGTCCCGTCGGTCCCAAAGGAGAGGTAAGTGGCTGGCAGCCGTCCCGACAGCAAAGCCCAGAGGAGACACAGGCCTGCAGGTCGCGAAGCTGGCTCTGCCCGGAAGCGGGGCAAGAGGGAGGAGCGTGCGTGGCGGGGCTTCTGGGCACTGGTCCCGTTCTCCCCTAGTCCGGCAGTCGAGGGGAGCTGGGCCCGAAGGGCATCCCGGGCCCCAACGGCACCAGCGGCGTGGATGGTGTCCCAGGCCCGCCCGGCCCCGTGGGTTTCCAGGGCGTCCAAGGCGTGCCTGGCATCACTGGGAAGCCCGGAGTCCCGGTACGTGCTTCTTTCCCTGTGTTGAGGTCGGCGTCCGGGGGCGGGGGTCACCTTCCCGAGAGTGATGGCGGGGTGCCCCTGGAGGTGCCGGCCTGCCCCCCTGTCCGCTGACCAGCTTACGGGGTGCGTTTCAGGGGCGAGAGGCCAGCGAGCAGCACATCCGGGAGCTGTGTGGGGCGATGCTCAGCGGTGAGTGCCCTCCCACCCCCTTCCCTGCCCAGCTGCCTGGGGTCCTTGGGGGTCCGCTCTGTCCATCTGCACCAGGTGGGGGCTCCCTCCCCCGGGATTTAATACCGGGCCAGGCGCTCTGAACGTCTGCTCAAAGAATCAGTCACGAGGGACGGGGACTGGGCCCTTTCGGCCCTTCCGAACTAAGTGGCATCTTTTGGCCACTTTGATTCACAGGGCTTTTAAGGAGCTCGCGCAAAGGGAGCGCCTCCTTCTGGGCCTTGACTCACTGCTCGGTACTCTGGCAGCACTAGAGTTTCGTGCCCTGACACCAAGCTCGGGCCACTTTCAATCTGTGAAACTTCCTTCTGGAAGGCGGGCAGCCCTGACGTGTTAGCCGCGGCATAGAACACTTCCGCTAATCCGCTTTGAATAAACGCGTGCCCCTTTGTTTTTCAAAAGAACAAATTGCCCAGTTAGCAGCTCACCTGAGGAAGCCTTTAGCGCCGGGATCCGCGGGCCGGCCTGGTCCAGCCGGACCCCCAGGTCCCCCGGGGCCCCCCGGCTCCATCGGTCACCCCGGTGCGCGAGGGCCCCCTGGATATCGTGGTCCCACCGGAGAGCTGGGAGACCCTGGGCCCAGAGGTGAGTGGCCCCCGCACTCCTTCTCTCTCCGAGCACTGCCACGTTTTTTTAATGTGATGTTTTTCTCAAATACCGTCAGAACATCTGGGGGGAAGGACAGACAAACGTGAGAAGCACACAGAAGCCCCTTTATACACCATAGGATGTGCCTTCGTAAAAACCGACACATGTGAACGTTTCTGTGGCAAAAGGCAAAAGCTGTACGGAGCGCCCTTTTAAAGGTCGACGATGCACTAGATGTAATTTAGGAACCAGCTCAAGTCACAGACGCGCCCCCCATGGGCCCCGGGGCCGGCCTGTGCTGGCGGCGGGGTGCTCGGTGCCCATGATCGGAGCCTCACGTGTGTGAGTGGGCGGGCACTAACCTTTTCCAAAACGGCCTCGAACACTCACCCCATTTCCAACCTCTAAGCTGCGCCACCGTGGCCGGCTGGCCCCGCCAGCGAGCCTCACGGCCCAAACGAGGGAGATCACGCTCACGATTCCAGTCCATTCCAACTTACTGATCCAATAATTTTGTTTCTGAGAAGTAGCCTAAGAAAAATACTTCCAAGGGAAACTTAAATCTGTAAATCCCTTTCTTCATCTGTGAAGCGTAAAGTATTCCAAAGTTAGCAGCGCCATTTCCCATATCCTCACGCCCGAACCACCTGAGCCCCGGAGACGGACGCACACACCTCCTCCCCCCTCCCAGACGCCGTGCCGTCCATCCGCACCGATGGAACCCCCGAGGTTCCCTGCGGGCGGCCCGGAGTCCTGCCCCGCCCCGTGCCGGTGCCCTTGGTCCCCAAACCGAGATGCATTCAAGCGTCAACCACCTTGACTGGTTGTGATGCTTGGGCTGTTTTCCTGAGCGTGTCGCTTTGGGGAAAAGCCTGCAAAGTGGGCGTCAGAAGGTGGGTCACGCACCTGGGGCTCACGTCCGCTGCTTTCCCACAGGGACCCAGGGAGACCGAGGAGACAAAGGCTCGGCGGGCGCGGGTCTGGACGGGCCTGACGGAGACCAGGGGCTCCAAGGTACGTGTGCCGGCCGCTGTCGGCTTTGCTTCCAACTCTGCGCGGGGCGTGCTTGGGCGACGAACGGCCTTCTAAAGGAACGAGTTCTCTCTTGGCAAACTCTCTTAGAAGGTCAGGAACTGCCTGAATCACTTTGTAGAACAGCTTACTCGAGAACCCATTCAGGAGAATCTATTTAGTGCAGGCCACCCACCATCTATTTCAGCTAAATTCTAACACAATCCCTTCACTGGCCCGTATGTATCCTGGACGTTTGAGTTGACATCAATATACATGTTTTGTGGAGAGACAGGGGCTTCCCAGGAGGCTTTCCGGGCCTGGTCTCACCTGCACCCACGCCCTAGGGGCCGGGGGCCCGAGGCCCGCCCGCCCCCACACCTGGGGCTGCCCGCGAGGCAGCGGCCACTCTGCCTCCACCTGCTCGGGGGCCCGGTCACCTCCGTCCTTGCTCACCAGACAACTCCGCACACCCCCCTGGCTCACCACAGACCGAGTTCAGCTCCAGTCCGAGCCGCCACCCCTGGGACAGATCCCGGACCTCCACGCACCTCTCACTGCACCTCACCTCCTTCCCGCACCCCCTCCCCTCCCCTGGGCCCCTCCAGAGTGGGGAATAAGCTCTAAGACCAAAGTGGGGGGGCAGGTGGAATGGCTGTCCCTTCCCACCGTCCACACTCACCTTCCTGCTCCGACTCGTCTCCAGGACCGCAGGGCGTACCCGGCGTGAGCAAGGACGGCCGAGACGGGGCCCAAGGCGAGCCCGGGCCTCCGGGAGATCCCGGCCTCCCTGGTGCTGTTGGTGCTCAGGGGACCCCCGGCATCTGTGACACCTCTGCCTGCCAAGGAGCCGTGATGGCAGGGGGCGGGGAAAAATCCGGTTCTAGAAGCTCCTGAAACGCAACTGAAGGAAGTGAGGGAGAAGATGAGGCTGTGCTGCAAGCAGGGAGCTCCGGAAGGTCCCAGAAGAGACCTCGGGCCGCGCTGTGACGTCCCCCGAGGCCCTCCCGGCCTGGCCCTCGTGTCCTTGACAGCAGCGACTGGACACTGGGTCCCTGAGAGCGTCCTCCAATGCCCTGTCCTCGTGTTCTGTCTCCCATGTATTTACAGCTGAAACGTCGTACCTCAGCCCAGCCCTACGTGACGTGGCATCTGGGGGTACAGGCCGCACACGCAGTTCTGTACGATTCCACAGATAGAAAATATTCAGCTTGTTTACACAGCATTTGTGGAAGGACGAAGACATGGTCGCAGCGAGACGATCTATGAGATCTAACGACCACAGTGTAACAAATAAAGAAGTTCACGTACGGCATCCCGACTACACATGGTCTAGTCTGATTTTCCCGCTTTTCTTGTGTACAAACTTTTACCGTCTCCAATTAACAGTATTTATTGAAGGTGACTTTGTACTGCACGAAAGTCTACTGCTATTACCTGTTGTGATAAATAAAGCCACTCATTTGAAAAACTCAGTTCCAAACACTAGAGTTTATTACACAGAAAGTAGGGACTCTCAATATGGAAATCAGGGTGTGAAGTAACCCACTGTGACGATATTCCATTTACGGACAAAAATGGCTTCAAAGGGAGTCTGGAAAATGTCCAGCAGGAAGGCTGGAAACGGACCACATCTCACAACATGGTCCTGTGTGAATGGAGTCGGTACAAGGGGAGGGAGAAACAAAAGAGTGAAATTTCCAAACTACTTCTAATTAAGAAAAATTTAACTTGTTCCAGTTGCTAAGCGGGCACATTTAAAATGCAGATAAAATAAGTAAAAAGCAATATACCTTTTAAGACTAAGGAAATTACAAAGGATGGTAATTTTCAAAGTTATCATGTTAAGAAACATGATGGAATCAGGCAGGTAATTGAGAAGTTTCTTGTCAATTGGCAACGTCTTCATCCCCAAATGGTCTAAGAGGACACGAATGACTAGTAAGTATTTTGTTCTAGACAAACATCTTTACACAACGTGCTTTAACGTCCCCACTGGAGGCCCATCAACTTGACCTGCGTCCCCCTAGAGTCAAACCGCCGGGGCTCCTGGGTTGCATAGACGCTTGGGGGCCCCGGGCGGCAGCCGCCACTGCCGGGAACTCGCGGTCGGTGCTGGTCACTTGACGTCCATGGCTGGGCTGCTCTGTAGGCTCTCCTGTGCGGGACGCGTCACCAAGGAGTCCGGTCTGGTCAACTTGAGCCTTCTGCCAGTTTTACCGCAAAACACACTCTCAAATTCCTGAAGTTGAGAAATGACCGTTAATGCACTGAATTTACAGACACGGAAACTATCTCCACAACACAAAGGTTGTGTGTTGGGGGGAGCATTTGGCCGGCTCAGTCGGTGCAATGTGCACGGCTCTTGATCTCGGGGTTGTGAGTTCGAGCCCCGTGGTGGGGCGGAGAGAGTACTTACAATGAAAAAAACCTTTAAAAAATTAAACAAAGAAGGTTGAAATTATGAGCTAAATTACTTCAAGATATGTAGGCGTCATCTACAAATTCATGTCCCATCTCGTAAGGGGGTGTACAGGATAAAAAGGATTCAAACATTTTTCTCCGTTACATTTACATGTATTTTTAACTTTCCAATAGAGTCTCATGATGCCTGAATATAGTATAAAGCCTTCTTTATTTAAAAGCAGCAGCCATACTTACAGATTTTCTGTCGTAGCATAATATACCACTTTACCCCTTTAGTGTCAGTGTTCCATCAGCCGCATTAAGGACATCAGTGTTTCAGAGCCATCACTACCATCCATCTCCAGAACTTTCCATCACCCCACACAGACACCGTACCCATGACCTACCCCACACACACCAGCAAGTGTTCCGGGGCAGGCCTGGGGTCAGGGGTTACCTCTGCACCCGTAAGACTAAAATCTGGCTCCCGTGGTACCGTCGGCACGGCCCTTGCTCACGCTGTCCTGCCTCCAGGAACTTTTCAAGGCCTCAGCTCTCGTGGCTGGGGCAGGCTGGCTGTCCCGAGCACAGGGTCAGCCCCAAGCTCACAAAAGAAGGCAAGTGCAGACAGCCAGATCTTTGTCAGCCTCTGGGAAACGGGATCGTGGGTCTGCACAACGCAGAAGGCAGACGTCCTATGGACAAAGTGTTCCGTCTCTTCAAGAAATAAAGAGCAAGGAGCAAATGTCCATCGAGGGATGAATGGCTAAAGATGTGGTATACATACAATGGAGCATTACACGGCAATCACAAAGAAGGAAATCTTGCCCTCTGCAACTACGTGGATGGAACCAGAGGGTATTATGCTAAGCGAAATTAGAGAAAGACAAAAATCATAGGACTTCACTCATATGAGGACTTTAAGAGACAAAACAGACGAACATAAGGGAAGGGAAACAAAAATAATATAAAAACAGGGAGGGGGACAAAATGTTAAGAGACTCTTAAATATGGAGAACAAACAGGGTTACTGGAGGGGGTGTGGGAGGGGGGATGGGCTAAATGGGGAAGGGGCACTAAGGAACCTACTCCTGAAATCCTGGTTGCGCTACACGCTAACTAACTTGAATGTAAATTGAAAAATTAAATTAAAATGTTAGGTCTGCAACTGCTTTAAAATAAAATAGTCCCGCAAGGGAGGCAGGACAGGAGTACAGACGAGGCGATCTTGGCCCTGAAGCAGAGTCACAGGAACACAGGAGCTCGGTATTCTGTTCTCTCCATGTTTGTGCACGGACACATTTCCACGAGTTTTTTAAGCATAGCATTCTTATGCCGCTGAGTCTAGGCTTAAAGGTTTTGTGACAGTAAAAAATACATAACGTGACATTTTGTTTTAACCGCTGTATGTGGTTTAATCCGGCGCACGAACTGCCTTCACAGTGTCGCGTGATCACCACCACTTTTCATCTTTCCACACGGACACTGTGTCCCCCGTCAAACATGACTCTCGTCCTCCCGCAGCCCCTGCCCACCAGCCCGCTTTCTGTCCCTACGAATGGAACAGCTCCAGGGGCCACACAGAAGTGGACCCACGGGGCGTCTGTCCTCCTGTGACTGGTTCACGTCACTCAGAGCGGCGACGAGCCGCGCCCGTGCTGCGGCAACCCTCTCTGCCTACGGCTCTCTCTGGCTACGGCTGAGCAAGCGCCCTCTGCACGCACGCTGCCAGGCAGCGGGCCCGCCTCCAACATCCTGGCCTCTGAGACCAGAGCTGCTGTGAACACTGACATGCAGGCGTCCATCCGGGTCCCTGCTTTTAAGTCTCTCGGGTGCATAACCCCCAAGAGGGATTGCCGGATCGCGCAGTAATTCTAGGGCTACCTTCTTGAGACACCGTCAGACAACCGTCTACAGCAGCCGCACCATCTGACATTCCCACCAGCAGCCCCGAGTTCCAACTCTGCACCTCCTGCGAGCACCTATTTTGTCTGTAACAGCCACACGTGACGGTGAGAAGTGGTACTTGCACGTGGTTTTGACCCGCATTTCCCTGATGGTCAGAGATGGCGAGCATCTTCTCATGCGCTTGCTGGCCATTTGTTCACCTTCTTTGGAAAAAGGTGCTCGAATCCTTTGTTTTTGTATTGTGTTGCTTTTGTTGCTGGGCTGTAGTGGGTTTATATTTAGTTCACGTCCTGAAAGGGAAGAAGTACTCTGCTGAATGAGTTTAACTTCGGAACCATCTGGAATGGCTGGGGCACGCCACCTGTCCACCTTCAAAGTGGCATCTGACCAAGGCCACCTGTCATTTCTAACGACTATCCCACTCAGCCGCTACATCTGCACATATCTCTAATTTTCTTCCCGAACTTTAACAGGTTTTAGGGTCTCAATGCAATTTAAGATGAACCGTATTTTGACAGTTTCCTATATCCTGACACCCAAAGCCCAAATAGAAAATATCTGCCTGTACCGAAAAGGCAGAATTTCCCTTTGGGAATAATTAAAGCCACAAAGAAGGAAACAATCATTTCCGATGTAAGAAAGCACTCCAGAGATTTCCTGACCAGTGTCCACGCTGCGAGACTGGTGCCGGGCCTCCGCCTTTGTGCTGGGCATCTGTGCGGGCGGCGGGTAAGCTGGTGTGGCCTGGATGCCCACGGGGTCCCAGCTCTCAATCACGAGGCACCGGGGTGGCTGCGATCGCCAGGCCTCCTTGTAGGCCAGAAGTTAGTGGGCGACTGCCACTCTCCCCTCTCAGTCGGCATCTACTTCAACAAAACCTAAGTGAAACGGCAGAGTTTCAAGGGAGTCTTACAGCTCATCAAGACACCTTGATGATATCTGGCCAGAGTGTGCAAATACAAGAGAAGCCAAACACAAGAAGTGCATTTCTCAGGGCGCCCGGCTGGCTCAGTAAGGAACAGCCAGTGACTCCTGACCTTGGGGTTGTGAGTTCGAGCCCCATGTTGGGTGTAGAGATTATAGAAACAAAGATAACCTTACAAAAACAAAGCGTATTTCTTAAGAGGAAGGAGGGCGATGGTTCCGAGCACCCATCAGGAAGCTGCACCAGGAAGTCGGGAAGGGAAAGTACCGGCCGCCTGTCTGGGGCAGGGACAGGCGTGCCACACAGCAGAGCAGAAGGGGAAAGTCTGAATCGCCATGAATAGTCTCAACCTAACAAACAAAGAATCCACCGAATGGAGTATACACATTCTTTCCAAATAAATACAAAACTTTAAAAAACTGACAACAGAAGAGGTCACGATGGAAGTCTCAACAAACTTTCAAAAATGGTTTCTTTGTACAGACCATCTTCATTGATGACAACGTAATACGAAAACGTGAAAAACAGGGGCGCCTGGGTGGCTCAGTTAGTTGAGCATTTGACTCTTGGTTTCGGCTGAGGTCACGATCTCACGTTTTGTGGGTTCAAGCCCTGAGTCAGGCTCTGTGCTGGAAGCATGGAGTCTGCTTGGGATTCTCTGTCTCCTTCTCTCTCTGCCCCCCGCCCCCACTCTGCCTCTCTCAAAATAAAGAAAACTTATAAAAAATTTAAAAAAATAAAATGAAATGAAATACAAAGTAGCCAGAGACCTCTGCTTTAAAAACAGAAAAAGTAAAAAGCCAAATGCTTTTACCTCAGTGCGACAGAAAAAAATAAAACCTTAAAAAAATGACAGAATAGGTAACGCTTTGAAATAACGGACATAAAAGAAAAAACGAGAAAACACTACCACTGACTCTGCCCGCCCCCCAAATGCTGACAGAGCAGCAAGGCTCACGGAGACTCGGGCACAGGCACCCAGGTTCAGAGTGACAAAGGAGCAGAGGGGGGACAGAGCTGCAACGGGGCCACCAGGGCCCACCCACCAGGCCAGGTGATTGTCTTCGCCTTCAGAGCCAAAGAGGGGGTATGTTCCTGTCTGGAAGGTTGAAGGAGGGGTCTGTGTGCGGGAGGGGGAGGGGGGACACCAGTCAATAGGGGACCGGGGGATGCTGCGCACCAACTGGGGAGACCGTCAGCCTGTCAGCCGTCACCCCCAGGGCCACGGACTAACTCAGGGTGCCCGTCACTGGTGAAACAGGAACCAACCAGTCAGAGGCTGGCGGACGTGGGGGCAGGAATTCCCGCAGCACCAAGTGGTGGTGCTGCCAGGAGAGTGGGCAGTGGGGGGGGGGGGGGGGGGGTGAGGGGGCGGGAGGTGCAGAGGGAGGGGCCGCCCGCGGCTGGGCTGAGATTCCCGGTCCTCTCTCTCGACGGCTCCTCATAACCAGTGGGGAAGCTGCAGAGGACATTATCGGGAGAACAGACAAATCCAGGCAAATCCAGAGGTTACCCCTGAGCCGGACAACAGTTTTGGACGGAAGTGACATTTCCTGAGTCTGAGCACCGTATCCCGGTTCCGTAAGACGAGGCTTTTGTTCTTCAAAAATACACAAGTCCTGAGGTATCTACGAGTCGTTATTAAACGGTTCAGGAAAGTATATAACGAGAGATCAAGCACGACAGAGCGAACGGGCTATGACGTTAGCAACTGGTGACTCTGAGTGAGGCTGGCGGGCACCCGCCGAGTTCGGTACAAATCTTGGAACTTTTCTCAAAGTTTGAAATTCTATCAAAATTCCCCATATAAAGTGAATCATCTAAATTCAGAGTTCTACAGACACCTGACCTCATCTCCCCCAAACCTCAACGTCATCGTAAGCAAACGTGAGGTGGGGCAGAGTGGGTGCAGCTTAAGGAGACTTAAAAGCGTAATTAAACGCAATACATAATCCATGGGTGGGTGCGGGTTTGGAGGAAAAAAGGAAAACCGCTACGAAAGTCATTTGAAACATTCCGGGGAAACGCCAATATGGACTATTTGATGCCAGCATGGCGATCAGCCTCGTGAGGCACAGTAACGGCACGGGGGGTGCGCGGGAGAATTTTCCAGGAGACGCGTCCAGAAATACCTAGAGGTGAAGAGACGCGACGCCTGGAAGCGTCTCTGAAACTGCGCGGCCAACACGCGAGTGCGTGACGTAAACACGGTAAACGCTGACCCCGGGTGACAGGTGCGGAGGTGTTCGTTGTACTGTGTGTATGTTCGTTAGAAAAACAACACAAACTGGCCTGAAACCAACACAACACCGTATGGTAACTACGCTGGAAGTGAAATAAATTAACGAAGAAACAAGAAAGGGCGCCGAGGGAACGAGGTGTCTGCTGACGGAGCCCCAGACTCATCTCCCCGTCGCCCTCTGGACACGGCTTGGTGCCTCCTGGGCGCCGAAAGCCTCGCACGTCTGCGCCAGATGCCGGAGGCCGCCCC
>NW_026057578.1:1247482-1256976 GCF_023721935.1 Panthera uncia | reverse complement strand
CCCCCCCCCCCCCCCCCCCCCCCCCACCGGCCCACAGCGGGCCCCGCGTGAAACATCGATCAGATGGCGCCCGTGGGGACGGGCACAGGAGGCCCCCCCACCCCCGCCCCCCGAGACGGAGCCGGGCGCCTTGGCGGGGGCTCGGGCGCCACAGCCGGCCGGTGAGACCAGCCTCGGCGCGGGAGGCCTCGGTGCCCCCGCCCCCCTGCCCCGGCAACACCGCCCCGGCCACTGCCTGCCGGAGCCAGAAACCGCCCCAAACCCTGACTCCCCCTCCTCTCCGGCACACTGCCGCCCCAAATGACCCGCCCCGATCTCCCCCTAAAACCTAAGAGAGCGGGCCTTCCCTGTGTTCCCCACAGCTTGCGTGTCCTGCGTGGCGGTTCCTCGTTCCCCCGAGACTCACTTTGCCAGTAAAACCACCGGCTGTTTTGCTTTTAAGGCTGACATGCCACTGCTGCCTACGACCCTCCAGACCCCCCGCCACCCCTGCTGCAGGCAGGGCCCACAGAGCAGCTCTCCTCGTGACAGGACCGACACGCCCCTGCATCGTCCGCTCGGCCAGCAGGCTCTTGGTCTCATTCGAAGGGTGACCCCCCGGCACCCTGAACAAGCCTGGGTGCAGTGACCTGCGGAACGAAACGTGTACTAAAACAACTCGGGAAGGGGCGCCTGGGTGGCTCAGTCGGTTAAGCGTCCGACTTCAGCTCAGGTCACGATCTCGCGGTCCGCGAGTTCGAGCCCGTGTCGGGCTCTGGGCTGATGGCTCAGAGCCTGGAGCTTGCTTCCGATTCTGTGTCTCCCTCTCTCTCTGCCCCTCCCCCGTTCATGCTGTGTCTCTCTCTGTCTCAAAAATAGATAAACGTTAAAAAATTAAAAAAAAAATAATAATAAATAAATAAATAAAACAACTCGGGAAAATCACTTAAGACTCTCGTGTATTTTACCTGTCAGAACAGAAATAGGTGAATAAGAGAGACCGGTTACCGAGGAAACAGCCATAGACCCTGCTTGGCGAGCTGTGTGCTAACCCAACAAAGTGCTCCCCGACGTCCCTGCAGCCCCTTTCCTGACCGGCCCTAGAATCTGACCCAGAAGCAAGCCACACATTCAACGTAACTAAGTTCAGAAACACCAGGAAGCATAATGTATATGAAATGTGAAATATAACACCTGTAAGTTTTAACCTATTTAATCTTTGGGTATATACAAAGACAGTTAACGAATTTTTATCGTTGTTGTAAGCACCTTCAATACGTTTGAATAAATTACACGAGTAATTCATTACTAATAGATACCCAGAGGCAAACATTAAAATCATTTTCAAACATGTAAAAGCTTGGGGCGCATGGGTGGCACAGCAGGCTAAATGTCTGACTCTTGATTTTGGCTCAGGCCACGACCTTGTGCTTCATGAGATCGAGCCCCACATCAGGCTCTGCAGTGAGTGTGGAGCCTGCTTGGGATTCTCCCTTCCTCAGTCTCTCCCTCTCCCTCTCCCTCTACCCCTCCCTCCCTCCCTCCCTCCCCCCCCTCGCTTGTAAATGTGCGTGGGCTCTCTAAATAAACAAATATCAATTTTTAAACACACATATATACATATGTATATATGAACGTACGTAAGCTTTTTCCAAAAACGACACACAAGTGGCCAACAGACACGTGAGGCCCGACATCACTCCTCATCAGATCAAAACGACACTGAGATACCACCACCTCACACCTGTCCGAGCGGCTCAGACTCACAACTCAGGAAACAACAGGTGCCGGTGAGGATGCGGAGAAAAAGGAACCGTTTTGCACTGCAAACCGGTGGAATGCAAACCGGTGTAGCCGCTCTGGAAAGCAGTGCGGAGGTTCCTCAAGAAGTTAAAAACAGAAGTACCCTACGACCCAGCCGTCACACTTCCCTGTATTTGCCCAAAGGCTACAAGAATGCTGATTCGAAGAGGCAAATTCACCCCGATGTTTACAGCAACACTATCGACAATAGCCAAACTATGGAAAGAGCCCAAATGTCCGTTGACTGACGAATGGATAAAGATGTGGTGGACACACACACACACACACACACACACACAGTGGAACAGTACTCAGCCATCAAAGAGAGTAAGAGCTTGCCATTGGCAACGACGTGGATAGAACTAAAGTACGATAGTGAAACATGTCATTCAGAGAAAAACACATACTGTATGATATCACTCATCTGTGGAATTGAAGAAACAAAACAAATGGGCAAAGGAATAAAGAGACTAACCAAGAACCAGACCCTCAACTACAGAGATCACATCACACCAACGGTCGCCAGAGGGGAGGGGGGTCGGAGGACGGGGGAAATAAGTGACGGGGATGAAGGAGCGCACCTGTCGTGACGAGCACCGGGGGACGTGTGGGAGTGCCGAATCCCTACGTTGTACACCTGACACTGGTATCACGCTGTGTGTTCACTAACTGGAATTAAATAATAACAAAAATACATAAAAGCTTTATTTTATCAAAGTTAACAGTCGATCTCCAACACGTAATGTCAAAGAGTAAGTGCATCATAAACAACCGTAAGTGATCCAGTTAGAAGAGACGGGACGTAAACACTGCTCTACAACGCGGCCAACGTACAACGGAAGGACGGAGCCTTGCCGTGCGGAGACACGAGGGAAACGGAAAACCGCCTGCGGTTCCCGGCCCTTCCGGGATCTAGACACGAGAGGCTCTTTCTAAAAGGCTTCCACGTTTCTGCGCCAACCTCAGCTCAGCGCCTAACGGGTGCTGAGCCCACAGCGGCAACCACACGACGGCTTCGACAAGGAGCGGGGCCGGGGCGCTGGGCTTGCCTCGTTGAGGCCTCGCCACCACTCCCCCTGGCCACCAGCATTCTGAGGCCAGTACCTGCAGCCGCGGTCCCCCCGAGGCAGAGCACTGAAGCCAAAGCCGCGAACGCCTCCGTTCTTCCATCTGAACCACCAGGGAAGGGGCGGCCGGACTCCCATTCACACCATGCGTTCGGTCCTACCTGGAGCCACGCTCGCTCGCTACGATTGCCCCTGGGACTGGACAGACAGGGTCAAGGCAGCGCTGGCTGCAACAAGGAGCCAGATGCTTGGGCTCCGAAGCCCCCAAGTCGTCCCCGGTCACGCGGCCCACCGAAGAGTCTCGCTTCTCCGCCTTCTGAGCGCACGTGAATTCCAGACTATTTAACACGTATCTGTCTCTCCCTTAACTATTCTTGCTTCATCCCATCATAAAGTTTTCAGAGGGTAACGAAAGACCACATCTCCCAGGTCTCTGACACCCCTTCAAGCCCCACAATCCACTGCACACAGCAGGCGCTCGATCTATGACCTGACAACCAATACTCAGTCACTTACACCGTGCGTCAGTGAACGGACCCCGGCCGTGATTCTTATTTCGATACACGAAGACCTACATCATTAATGAGCGGAGTTCTGTTCTCAGTGAACTCAGTACCTGACACTGGATTCCAGCAAGAACAGTCTGGGATATCTCAGGGAAAGAAGGATAAGTTAAGATCTCTGGTAAGTTTATAAAATTCGAAAAATCTACCTGCTCCGAATACTGACCTTCTTAAGAGAATCTCCGTGTCTCTCCTGAATGTACTTCAGGAACGCTGTGGTCCACTGGAGCGTGGTTGCCTTATCTGTCTCGGCATTGCAGAAGGGGACTAGAAGATTCAACTCATCGCAACAAATGCGGATTCTGCGCCTACGGTCAAAATCCAAAGTGATCACCCAGAGAAGCAGAAGCAATACCAAGCAGTAAAGCAAATGTCTGAATGTGTTGCTTGTGGCCCGGCCACCGAGTGCGTGCTCAGGACCACGCTCCGCCACGACCATGCGGCCCTCCTCCACAAGGCCGGCCTGCTGCAGGGGTTTCCACGGACTTCTCATGGGTCAGGAGCAAGGGCCAGTTTCCAGTCTCCAGACCAAGCATGGACCCAAGCCCCGGAAACGCGAAGCAAAATTTTGTGGGGGGTTTTCTGGGTGGACAGCTCTCCTTGGGCCAAGGAGCTCACCCACAGCTCAGGGTTGCAGCTATGATCGGCAAGGGACCCCGGGTCAAAAGGATCACACACGACCAGTCTGATAATGCCCCAAAACCCAGTCATTTGAGAGATCATTCATTTTTTGGAGATCGTTTACATCCCAAGTGGTCTCATGATTTACACCATTTTTAGCTCTTCCCGATTACCAGCTTATACAACCCTCGTTGCCCATCTTCCCAAGCATATACTCAGAATCTGTCGTAGCGATCTCATGAGGTCAATGTGACAGCTGGCATTTACGAGATGCTAACTTCTACACAGAGGCAGACACGTGTGACATACACACGTGTTTCATCCTGTCTCCAATCCGTGTGGTAGCCAGCTCTGCTTTGTAGATAAGAAACTCAGATGAGAGGTGATCCCTCTGCAGGCTGTTAAACTACGAAAAGGCAGAGTAAAAATCTAAGCTCTCGCTGTCAGCATATGGTAGAAGGGTTTTCACATAGTAGGTGTTAAGTAAATGTTTACGTGATAAATAACAGAATAGGAAAAATGTCCTTTCTGGTTCAAAAGTCCTTGCTGACACAGCGCTTCAAGTAGAGTGTGAGAGTGTGTGTGTGTGTGCCAGTGGGTGTGAGCGCACCTGTGTATGAAGGAGATCTAGCTGGGCAGCTAGCTCTAATATATCCTTTTAAAAGGAAAGAAGTCGCCTTGGGTCAACATTCGCCCTTCATAGTTGAACGTCTGCCTTGCCGCATGCTATAAAAAGGAAACTGGTACAAAGTTCTCAATGAATGACTATGTTAATTATGTTAGGGAAACATCAGGTAAAAATCCAGCTGTAATAGAGAAAAACTAGCCACCTTTTGATTCTACATAAAATTGCAGATTCAGGGCGCCTGGGTGGCTCAGTCACTTAAGCATCTGACTTCAGCTCAGGTCATGATCTCGTGGTTCGTGGGTTTGAGCCCCGCGTCGGGCTCTGTGCTGACAGCTCGGAGCCTGGAATCTGCTTCGGATTCTGTGTCTCCCTCTTTCTGCCCCTCCCCTGCTCATGCCCTGTCAATCTCTCTCTCTCTCTCTCAAAAATAAATATTCAAAAAAATATTGCAGATTCTAAATAAAACCTGCAGATAGAACGACAGTTCTAACCCCTTTCTTTCCCAACATTCTTAAAAGAACCAGGCAAAGCGAAGTGCCCCATTGTGCACCCTGGCCATCTCCCAGCAGCCTACTCACAAGGCGGGCCCCTGATGGCATCTGGACACTCAGATTCCAGGGGTTCCCAGCACCGTTAGTTAGGAGGGGCTCCCTGCACCCACAACATGTGCGTAAACATGGCTTATGCTGTGCATCGGCTCTTCTCCTGGGGTCCTGGGATTGGCTGCTTGGCAGGTAGGAATGCCTCCATGACATGCCCGCCAAGAAAATCTCGGGGCCCTGAGTCCCTCAGGAGCTTTCCCAGCTGGCCACAGCTGGTGCTGGGGTTGCTGAGTGCATCTGGGAGTCCCCTGGGAGGGGACACCTGGGAGCCTACAACTAGCTCACTGGACGCCCATCCCCCACCCAGCACCTTTGGTAATTTTGCAGGTTCCTTTCTCTGTAATAAATCAAAGCCCTAAGTCCTAAAGAATCATCAAACCTGGGAGGTGGTCCTGGGGACCCCGATGCCCCCAGCAAAACAAAGTCAATATTCACTCTGGCCAACCTCTCTCCACTTTGAACACATTGTGAATCGACTAAACTGCTGTCTCATCAATAGCTTGCCTATTACCGCTAATAACCGGAATAAAGTTGCGTGTTGACGAACAACCACACGAGTTACCTTCTATCTCTTTCCATGCGGTTATGCCTCTCCCTGCGCTGCGACCTTCCTCCCTGGGGCCCGCTCTGGCTCTGCTCCCCGAGGTTTGCCTGCGAGGACTCCGCGGGTGGCCAAGCGCCCTGTGCGGCGGTGGAAGCTTCACCCACGTTCTGAATCTCTCCAAGGGCTCTTCGTTCTACGTTTGTGTCCAGCTGACGAATTCTACTCCGGTTCCTCTTATTTATTGCTTGCTTACATAGCGCTTCTTCTTTGCAAAAGAAGAAGAAAGTGTATTTTAATTTTTTATTTTACTTAACTTCTTCCCATTAGTGCTGAATACCTTTGGTGCCATTTTCAACTCCAGACATACACATTCACGAGCAAGGGACACACAGAACTCAACAGGAAAAGCTGCACCTACTCCAGGAACTTGTACACAAAGCTCCAAGGTTCAAACCACAAACCTGAACATGAATCTGTAACCAAACGAGAACACTCCGAGTATTATGTAATCAATACAACCTTGCCAAAGGTCCCCTGTTAATCAGCAGATGTTAACTACCACCTACGAACGGAGAAACCAAGAAGTTATTGAACTTCTCTGACGTTCAGAATGAAAAAAGTTTTTTTTCTCCAGAAGATTTTCTTTTATGCAATTATTCTAACGTGACAGCGGATACTCTAACCGCAGTGCCCAGAAGACAAAACGTAGGTGGCCTATGGTTAAACATGCCCTCACCTCACAAGTGATTCTGCCCACACGAGGAGTGACCACCTCCTAGCTTTGACTTCTGCTGGAGGAACGCGGCAAATTTCGTCACACGCAGAGCGGGAGGCCCCCAGCTAACACGTGCGGGGTGTGCGTTCTCAGGATGCCAAACAAAAGCCAAATAAATCTGTGGCACAGGAGTCACCACCACATCTTTCAGAGCAGGGGACCCGGTGGGGAGCTCAGTGCTGGGAACGCTTTGTTCCTGAAGCTGAGAACTTAGCACACGGTCTGACTAGCAACCTTTAACTCTGCAAACGGTAACACGCGCTTCTGCACGGAGACGCCGAACCACGAGAACTGCCCGCTGCCTCGGCGGCTCCGTCGCTCCTGCCCTCGCCGGCTCTGGAAAACCTTGGGGTTATCTCGTCCAGTGAGTCAAAAAATAGTTGGCTCCCAGGGAGAAAGGGATTGAGAGCTCACTCTCAAGATGAGCAAGGTTTGCCTTCAGCAGTTTATTTCTAAACCCTTCTGAATCACCTTATGGCCTCTTGTCCCCAACTCAATCCTCTGCCCATCTGCAGATTGTCTCCTAAAGCTTTTAGCAGGTTTCAGACTCCTGGCTCACTCGTGAAATATAAAATAAGAAAAAAACAAAAACAACGCTATTAAGTGCTTTCGGCAACTTGCAAGAAACGGTAAGTTTACGGAAGCCCGTCGTTCTTCCGTTCACGGAGATCGCTAGCAAGAGGAGCCTCCAAACTCAATGTTTCCACACTAAGTACAAATATGTTTGGAATTCGAAAGAAAGTTCAAAGTGAAGAAAAGTCCCCCACGTGGAAATACACTTCCAAGACCATGTCACGTTTACAAACCTCCCCCCCCCACCAGAATGACATCAGGGCAGCGCCCGCTCCCCTTTGTGGCTTACCTCCTACTTTAATCCAAACCTGCTCAGGCAAAGCTTTGTTTCTACCGCCCAGAGTCTGTTTAGTGGATTCAACTTCCTGCTGGTAACAGAAAGAAAATGCTCTAGGCAATCCAATATCCTGATGCTTGGCAGCTTCGAGTATAGAACATGGGTTACTAGAGCTCTGGAAAAACGAAGCCACAGGAACTTTATCAGCATGAGACCCAGTCGGTCCCCTCGATTCCACACAAAGCACATGCACTTCCACAGAAATCACGCCAAAGACATCATGCGCTACACAGAGGATTTTAAGACATTCCCCGACCACATAAACACTCTCGACGTTAAGGATTATTAAGCTCGGCGAAAGAGAAATCCTTCAGATCGAATGAACTCAACTCAGATCCATTCGCTACAAAAGAGCAAAGCGGGACCAACTGTCCCCTTACCTGCACCTGCGACGGGTTCGAGCCGGCGTTGGCCGAGCAGGCGTTGGCCGTGAACACGGGGTACGTGAACTGCAGGGCCGTGGCCGCGGTGGCAGTTTTATTTTTCACTAACGTCGTGCATTTGTTTTGTTGCTGATGAAGAGGGACGTTCATTAATTCGGAAGGATGTCGGATAAGAGTGACCAAACTGCCGAGACAAAAAAAACATGTGACGAGCGTGTTGCGGGAAATGTCCCGAAGCGGTACAATCACCTTTTCTAGAACGCGCAAGTCTGTTAGGGTGAACGAATGCCCCTCATCACGGAAACCTCTGGCGAACAATCACCGACTGGTGCCGCGGCGCACAAGCTCAAGCTTCTTCCTCACGGAGGATCGGGAGGCTGTGTGCCACTGACAATCTCTCTTGCTCTGTTGTTTTGGCCATTCTCCAAACTCTGATGACTGAGGGCGAAATGGGGACCACCACTGGCTAGGGACGGACAGAAAGCCGAGGAGCCGCGGCAGCACACGGGCCGCTCCTCTCCAGGAGTCGCCCCTGGGGCAGGACTGGCGGGCTGGCGGCCTGGCTGCAGGAGAAGCTACGCTCTGTGGTCAAAGCCTCAGGACAAGACGCTTTCCTTCCACAAGGCTGCGTCCGTGCGCGCGCAGTGAAGACACCGCTAACCTGAGTCAACATGGGGGAAACACACCTCTCCTGACACGCAGGCGGGTAATTCGGTGCTCAGAAGCACTGGCACACCGATCTCAACTGGAACTTAGCCCTTCCGCGTGCAGACAGCGCTGACCACAGAAGCCCACGCTCTGGGGTGTGTACTCAGTACTCCCAAGTGCTTGCTCACCGGCACCTGCACAGGGCACAGAACCTTGCAAGTCGGCCCCCTGTTAAGATGCCAGCCGGGAGGAGGCTGGGGGCTTTCTAGCGGCTGACTTGACCTGCGCCCAGACCCAGCTGGGCCCAATCCATATTAAAACGCAAGCTGCGGTGGCGCTGACTTTGCACCAGATCACCTGGTCTCTACCCAGACCCGGCCACGCAGATACCAGTCACAGCCAGGCCGGCGGCCTCCTCACCAGGGGTCCGCATGTGCACCCAGACTGAGACTTCGGCCTCTGCACGGGACCTTCCGGTCCGCACCCCGACGGAGGCTGGCGGCCTCCTGTGCGCGCAGACCCGGCGCGGCCCCCCCCCCCCCCCCCCCGCGCCCTCCCCGCGCCCGGCCGCCCCGGGGTGGACACCCACTTGTTGAGCGCCACGCCGGGCTCGGGGGGCTCGGCGCCGCGCGGGGCGGAAGGCGGCTCAGCGGGGATGCTGTTGAAGCGGTCCTCCAGGCGGACGCGCACGGCCGACTTGGCCCGCGCCTCGGGCGCGCCCTCCGCGTTCTCCTTGCCGCCGCCGTCGGGCGCCTTGGGCCGCGGCGCGCCCGGGCCGGGGCCGTCGGCGCCCGGCGTCTTCTCGGCGGCGGCGGGGGCGCCCGCCTCGCTGAGCAGCATCATGCGCAGCTCCTGGAAGTCGACGTGGCCCAGGCAGGGCGCGGCGCCCGCGAAGCCGCCGTCGGCCAGCGCGGGCGGGCACAACACCGGGTACACGGACGCCGCGCCCCCGGCCGCCGCCGCCGCCGCCG
>NW_026057578.1:1238110-1247082 GCF_023721935.1 Panthera uncia | reverse complement strand
GAGCTGTGAACCCCACCCAGAATCCCGGCGCAGCCGGCGTGCATGCGGGGAGTGAGGTCTCCAGCCGTGGCTCCTGTGAGCAAATAGCAGCCTCTGCCCCAAACGGGCAAGAAAATCCAATTTGAGAGGGGCCGGGAGAAGGGACTAGGCCGAATCAGCACGGCACACGCGGTCGTTATCTGGGGGAAGACCCACGGTGGGTCACAGAGTCAGCTTAGCGGCTGTGGACCCACCATTGAAAACCGAACCGTGCTTCACGAGGGTAAGTGCGGCATGTGAAACCATCATAGAAACATACGTTCTGTGAAACCAGCATGACTTGATATCAAAACCAGATAAAGATGTTACAGGAATATAAAACCACAGAGCAATGTCTGATGAACAAACGTGCAAAAATCCTTAATAGAATCTTAGCAAATTGAATGCAACAAGATCTTTAAAAAAGAGTGATACATCACAACCAAGTGGGGATTACTCCAGCGACACAAGTTTCGTTCACATTCGAAAATCAACCGACATAATGTGCCGTGTTAATGGCCAAAAAGGGGCGCCTGGGTGGCTCGGTCGGTGAAGCATCTGACTCTTGGTTTCGGCTCGGGTCGTGATCTCACGGTTCATGGATTCGAGCCCCCCTTCGCTGTGCTGACAGCACGGAGGCTGCTTGGGATTCTCTGTCTCTGCCCCAACCCCGCTTGCATGAGTGCGCGCGCTCTGTCTCTGTCTCTCTCTCTCTCTCTCTCTCTCTTTCAAAATAAACACACTTTAAAAAGACCACAAAGAAAAAAAAAGTATGATAAACTCAAAATTGCAACAAGAAAAAAGAACGTGTTTGACAAATCTAACATCCATTTCTGAGAAAAACTGCAAAGCACGAATGGAAGGGAACTTCCTCAACCTGATAAAGGGCATCTGGGAAGTAACCACAGCGAGCATCATACTTAACAGCACAAGACTGAATGTTTTCCCCAGGTTAGGAAAAGGGCAAAGATCTCCACCATCACCACGTCTGTCTGACATCACACTGGAGTCTCTATGCAATACGACGAGCAGGAGAAAAGAATTCACAAGGAGACAAAAGTGCAGCGTCTTTCTTTGCAGACAGTATGATCTATGTAGAAAATCCTATGGAACCTGGAAAAAAGCTAACAAGTGACTTCGGCAAGGTCACAGAAAAGAACAGCACACACATATCGCTGTCTTCCCATACACCGGCAGTGGACGTGTATATGCTGCAGTTAAAATACGATACGTTTACCACCACTCAAAATACGCCGAGGTCTGAACTTAACAAAACGTGCATCTGACACGTATGTCGGGTATCATACTGAACATCTTCCCTAAAAATCCTCGGTGCTCCGCCTGTCCCTCCCCTCCCCTCAAGAAGCCACTGACTTCTCCGTTTCCATGATTTTGCTTTTCCCAGAATGTCATACGGTTGGAATCACACAGTGTGTAGCCTTTTCTGACTGGCTTCTTTCTCTTGGTAATATGCGATTAAGTTTCCTGCATGTGTCCCCAGGGCCTTGGGAGCTCATTTCTTTTTAGCCCTGAATAATATTCTGCTGTCTGGGTGGTCCACACCCACCGAGGGCATCTTGGCTGCTTCGAGTTTGGGCGATTGCGAATAAAGCTGCCATAAACATCCGTGTGCGGGTTCTTGTGTGGACGGAAGTTTTCTACTTCTTTGGGTAACTGCCAAGGACATGGCTGTGGATCGTGCGGTAAGAGTATGTTTACTTTTGTGAGAAATCACCACGCTGCCTTCCAGAGCGGCCTCGCCATTCCGCGTTCCCGCCGGCCAGGGTGAGCGCTCCTGCCGCCCACGCCCTCGCCAGCGTCTGGGGTCAGAGTTCTGGGTTTGGGCCCTTCTGAGAGAAGTACTTGGCGGCCTTTGGAAGACTCCGTCACGGCGCCAGCCGGGTGGCGGGAGAAGCTTGCAGGGCTGGGGCGCTGCCTCTCAGGACGCACGCTCGGGGTCAGCAACAACTTATGATGCTCTCTCTCCACCGCCGGGATTCGTGGGTCTGGGAACCAAGGGCTGGAAACGGGGTGGCGCCTCTCGCTGTTACCTCTGCCGATCCACTAGCTGGATCTTTGCTGCCCGTTCCTGCCACTTCTGGTTCTAGAAGAGTCAGTTCAAAGGGAAGAGAGCTTCCTCTAGAGGACGCAGTGATGGTCTCGCGGGGCTGGCGGCGGGGACGGCCACCTGGCCGCTTCGGCCCCTCCATGCCAGTGAACGAACGGGCAAAGGAGGGAGACTGCCCTGGCCGGGGGTGACCCGGCCTCCTAGCAAGGGCAGTGAGGCTGCTACTTGTCAGTGAGGGTCAGGAGAACACGCCTGAGATGCTGGAGCGTTCCTGGGGCCACCTCTCGGTAACCCCCAAGTCCTGTGATTGAATCAGTGAAGCCACCACGAGGCAATTCAGGCGGGATCGCCGATAGTTCGGGCCCGAAGGAAGGACGCTCTGGGGCACCCACCAGGCAGGGAGTCTAGACCGGCTGAGGAGCTCCAGGACCAAGGGAGCGTGGACTGGATGGCGAGGAAGCCAAGAGACCCTGGTTACGGCCGCATGGCCCACTGCAGAGGTGACCACCCCAGGAGGGTCCCTTCCTGCTTCGGAGATAACATCCATGTGTGTGCTTATTAACCGCATACTCTTTTTTCTTCTGCCCTCTTGACCCTCTTGTCTAACATCGGGTGTGTTGAGAGCGGCTGACCTCATCCCGAGCTCCAGGTGGGAGTGTGGGCCGGTGGAGAACACCGAACTTGAACTTCGCCAGGGCAAGGAGGGACTGTCTCCTCCTGGGAGTGGGCGTATTTCCGGGATAGCTGCACCCAGTTAGGTGGGAGCACCACTCTGCCATTGTGTTTGTTTAGAGTGTATGGTTTATTTGTTTTTATTAAAAAAATTTTTTTGAATGATTATTTACTTTTGAGAGAGAGGGAAAGACGGAGTAGGAGTGGGGGAGGGGCACAGAGAGAGGGAGACCCAGAATCCGAAGCAGGCTCCAGGCTCCGAGCTGTCAGCACAGCGCCCGACGCGGGGCTCGAACTCACGAACCGCGAGATCATGACCTGAGCCAAAGTCGGATGCGTAACCGACTGAGCCACCCAGGCACCCTTGGAACTTAAGGTTTAAAAGGCGGCTTTGAGCAGGCTTGGGGGCCAGTCTGGGGGCTGTGCTGGGGGCCGGGCTGGCGGAGCAGGAGGCCCTCTCCTGCATATTCCCAGTTCGGGGGGGTCACCAGAGGCACTTGTACGTGAGATCCAGACACCGGAAGAGAAGCCCCCGCCGGCTGCTTTGTAGCACCGAGGGGTCTTGTGCGTGGCGGCTCACGTGGCTGGCGTGGGCTGTGGCTGGGCTACGTGAGCCACGAAAACACACCAGCACACGTGTCTCTCTCACTCCTCCCACCTTGGAGGCGAGGGCATCCTGCCAGAGAAGCCGGAACGACAGACGACCCCTTGCCCCGGCCTGACCTTGCTTCCCCTTGCCTCTGCCTGTCTCGCTGACTTGGAGCTCTGGCCTGCGGGGCGCGGACCACAGGCTGCCCACAGCGTCACCCTGCGGCCACGGCAGGCAGGGTAGGTGCCATGAGGAGCCTCCCTGATGCCTGTCTGTCTGTCCATCCTGTACCCCTGTCTTCAGGGTCCTCTGTGCCCGGGATGACCCACGCAAGAAGAGATCATGAAGAAGCGAGTTGCGCCCACGGCACTCGCAGTCAGGAAGCTGTTTGCCGAGCGTCGCGTTGTCACTGTGGTTTGTGAGCTTTGTTCGCTCCTCAAGGTGGACGAGGACTGAGGGAATCTGATAAACCTTTGTTACAGGTGTGAGTTTCATTAGCCACTTAGGAGGCTTTTATGAAGTATCTTTGTAATTGATATCTAAGTATTTGGAAATTTACTTTTTTAAGTTTCTTTGTTTTGACGTACACACACAGAGGGAGTACGTGGACAGGGGCGGGGCAGAGAGGGAATCCCAAGCAGGCTCCACGCTGTCAGCCTAGAGCCCCACGCAAGGCTGGATCTCACGAACCTCGAGATGGTGACCCGGGCTGAAATCAAGAGTCGGACGCTCAACCAAGTGGGGCGTTCTGCTGACGGAGCCATCCAGGCGCCCCTGGAAATTTAATTGTTATTAAATACCGATTATAAGGACGTTAAATATTTAATTTCGAGTTTAAATATTTATGTAAGAAACATCGTTCCCTAGATTTGTAAGACAAAGAAATGGGACGGGGAACAAAATGTGTTTCCCTCTGCTTGCCAAAAGATTTCTCAGCTATCAAAGTATTGATTAATCAGACGCACGCGCGCGCACGCAGAAGGAAAGACAAACCAGGGGAAAGTTCTAGGCAACTGCTTCGAACTTGCGAGAAATGAGAGTGAGCACGGGCTGGCAGAAGCCAGAGCTTCGTGCTGCCCTGGTCGGGGGCAAGGTGACAGGCATCAGGAGCGGTAGCGGGGACAGACGGTCTCCAGTGACAGCCTGCAAAATCCCAACACGGCGAAAGCAGCCAGGGGTAGACCAAGTCCCTTCCGGAGAAATTCGGGGGAGGAGTTCCAGGAAAAGGGGCAGGACAAGGAGGCGGGATCCGCAGGGCAGGACAGACAAGGGGTCATCCAGCCGCGTGGCAGAGACAGAACGAAGGAAGTGGCAGAGGAAAGACCCCAGGCCCAGGTCAGAGGGCGCCCCCCCCCCCCCCCCGTTCTGTTTTTTTAAAGAAGAAGAGATGTTCATTTATTGCTGTATAATTACAGATACGTGGGGGGTCTTTTCTGAAATCAAAGGCGAGTCACTGCAGGAAGTAAGGCTTTGCCGTATTCGGGGCGAACAAAGCCGGACTGCTGCAGAATCACCTCCGGAGTTGAGCTCCTTTCTTTTTGTCCCTGATGTGTGCGCACATGCATGGGTGTGAGTGTGCGTGAGTGTGCATGTGCACACGTGTGCGCTCACATGGGTGTGCGGGACTGGGTGCACGTGCGTGTGTGTGTGTGTGTGTGTGTGTACAAGTGCAGCTGCGGGGGGTAGGACTCACCACTGGTTGCTGCCAACGCGACGCCCGGCCTCCACTCTTCGTCTGGGTGACACGGCGTCACCTCCAGTAACCGTCACTCGCTTGGGCATCTTGAGTTTTGGCACTTGGAAACAGCCACGCAGCCAACACCCCACCCCCGTGACTCCCTGGCGCCGCTCCCCAGCGGCGTGCTCCCCTCACCCCAGCCCCATCTATCCCCCGAGTTTTGTCTTATCGCTGTCATGTGATGGGCTGGTGGCCTTCGGTCTGGCTTCTCCCCCTCGCTCGACACAGCAGAGGCCCCCCCACCGCGGCCTGTGCCCGCTCGTGCTCACTTTCACGGCTGGGCTGCGGCTGAGCCCCGGCTGGGACATGCGTGGACAGAGGGGACTTCGGGTGGTCTCCTGGTTTGGGCAGTTAGGAGTAAATCACTGTCGATGTTTGCTTACAGATTTTCGTGTGTGCAGAAGTCTTCCTCCGTGTAGGGCAGTTTCCCACCCTTTGAAAAACGGCGGCTCCCCAAGAAGCCCCTCCAGACTTTTCTCTGCCCCTCGGAGGGCCACAGACCGTTGCAGTAGCTAAGACCTGTACCCCCAGAACCAGCCTTGGCCCCCACGGGGGTGACACTGCCCTGCGGATAACGCATGCTTTGGGGGCATGTGTCCAGCAGGGCGCCTGCTGGGTGGTGTGGAAGGTGACGGAGAAGTCACTGATAGGAACCGGGCACTGCCTGCCTGGCTGTGGCTCCGGCTGCCCTTCCTAGCCGCGGTGCTGACCCCTCCCCTGGTTTTCTGGCAGGCCCGGACTCGTTCCCGTGCAGCTAGGGGTGGCCGTGTGACAGAGCGTGGCGACAAGATATAAGCAAAAGTTTCAACCAGGAGGGCAGATGGGGCAGGGCTGCCCTGCTACGGCTCTGTCTCTCGTGCTGGCTTCCTCCCAGAACAGTGAGATGATGATGTCACGCCTGCAGGGGCAGCCTTCTTGCAACCATCAGGACAAAGTCACAAGCTGAGGACGGGGCTGTCAGTGACACGGAGGCCGCTCTACCCACTGGGACTGGCTGCCTCTAGGTGCGTGTGAAGCACGCAGACGCACGCTAGGTGGTCTCTGTTCATTGGGCTTTTCCTAAATGCGTGTCCTTGGTGATGCACCCCGAACATCAGCAACACGTGCACATAAGAAAGGGGCTGGAAGTACCGCTAGGAAGGCTTGTGTCTGGATGTTTCTGGATGACCACATTCACGGGGAGGGGACGGCAGATCTTCATTTTCTTCACATGCTCCTTTCGTTTCCTACATGCTCCGCGGTTGATGCTTAGGACCTCACGGATCTACAGGGAGCATTCATTCTCTTGAAAGGAGAAGATACAAACCTTGTCAACAATGGGAAAAATACAAAATGACTTAAAAAATTTTTTTTAACATTTATTCATTTTTTGAGAGACAGAGCATGAGCAGGGGAGGGGCAGACGGAGAGGGAGACACAGAATCCGAAGCAGGCTCCGGGCTCCGAGCCGTCGGCACAGCGCCCGACGTGGGGCTCGAACCCACGGGCCGTGAGATCGTGACCCGGGCCGAAGTCGGATGCTCAACCGACCGAGCCACCAGGTGCCTCCAAAATGTCTTTTGATCGATATTTGATGCCTTTGGGAATTTCCCAGGACAAAGCAAATTAAAAAAAAAAAAAAAAGCTACAAGAACGTGTAGAATCCCAATTTTGTAAACAAAAGAAAACAGAGGGGAAAAAGATTCAGGGAAGGAGGGCCACATCCTCAAGCCAGACTCCTCACTATTCGGGTTTCTGGAGACCCACGTGCGGCTCGGGGGTCCCGTTGGCTAAATGGGGTCACAGGCTGGAGGGGTGACGGGGGTGGCAGGCGGCAGGGTGAGGACAGAGCATCCTGGTGCCGTGGAGCATGGGAGACACAGGCTCTGGGGTGAACACAACTGAAGGCAAACATCTGAGCAGTGAGCGTTCGAAGGACTGAGAACTTGAAAACGGGGCCCAGTTTCCCGACGTTCCGGGGACACCCCTCTGACAGCACTGTGCAGGCCTGGGCACCGTGCCCAGCCTCTTCGGTGTCCCCGGTCAGCTCTGGGTACGGCGGCCCTGCCCCCGGCCAGGTCTGGCCCCTCGCGGTTCCCCGCAAACGGGCCGCCCGCCTCCGTGCGCCGTGCGCCTATGTGGGCCAGCTCGGCTCAGCGCACCCTTCTGAGGCAACAGCGGCCCGGGGGCCCGGGTGCTGCCCCCTGCGGAACCCTCCTTGGTTGCTCTGTGTCCAGGGGCCCTCCCTGGTTTGCCCTGTGCTGGGCTGGGACACCTGCCAGCCACTGGTGACAGGACACCCAACGGGACGGGAGCGTCCTCAGGAAGGATGTTCTCTCTGCCTCTGCTCACAGCGGGGCTGGGGACGCGCCTGCTGAGAAAGTGAGCTCCTGGGACACGGGGTCATCGGACTGAGGTCAATTAGGGGGGCAGCTGGGCGCTGAAGTTCCAGGGCAACGCCCATGCCGTGTCCTTTGCCCCGGCAGTGGCCGCGTGTAGGTTTGGGAGCCGTTCCCCTCGCCCTGAAGGCACCGCGTCAGCCTGCCGGCTCGGCCACAGCCACCCACTCCACCCGCGGCACCGGAGCCTGGGCCACGGGCTCCACCACACCTCCAGGCCACGGCGGCCACGGCACCAGGCACCGCTCGAGCAGGCAGAGCGGTAGGGTGGGTCACCCGACTCAAAGGGGGGGGGGGGGGGGCGGTCGTCGGCACAGGGCAGGGGTGGGCGTGTGCAAGCTCGCGGAGGGGCCCCCCAGCCCCAGACTCCCGACAGGGGAAGTGAGTGACACAGGCGCGGCAGAAAACCTTCTGTAGATGTTTATTCTACTTCAAGTAACAAAACCTATGCAGTTCCGTGTTTTAATGTACAGTGATATAATACTTTGTAATATAAAATACAATTTACAGAAATTTCTATCAAGTAAACCTAAAGAAACACACTTGATTTTTACATTTGTGTATTTAAATTAGAAAAATTTGTTTTACGTGTAAAAAACCCTTCGCATCGTATGAGACGTTGGAACTTTCAGCACTCGGCTGCGCTGTCACCTGACGTTTGCTCTGGAATCCCAGTCCCTCCAAATCACTAAGTCCTCCGTGTTCTTACCATTTGTACGTTTGTGCTAGAAAGTGAAAAATCTGTAGTGATGTGCGATGGAACAGACTCCAAAGAATGAGTGAAATTCTCTCATTTTACGCTTGCAAAAGTAAGTTTATGAAAATATAAAAAATTATCAAAGTGTATTTGTACAGTCAAATAAATTAGCAAGGTTTCCTCCCTCTCACGCTCCGGAAGTACCTGCAAATACGCCACAGAAGGCAGGCCGCCGTTTCAGCCAACAGCTTCCTGAGTTGCAGCTCTCTAACTACGGTCACTGGTTTCCGTCCCAGACTTCACACGAGTACTGTTCCGCTTTCAGTGACAAAGTCTAAAATGCATCACCGGACAGTGTAACAGTCTGGACCTGGTGCCCTCTCCCTGGGACACAGGAAGGACTGCTCAGAGGGTCGGGTTTCACAAACAAAATGTTCCCGATCATTCAAGTCCAAGTAACCCCCCTCCCCCCACCCCCTTTTTAAAGTACACTTAATTGGCTTATCTTCTCACTTTCTTTAGGCTGGTAAAGGTTACACCTTTTTCAATAGATTGCTATTTAAAATGCAACAATTTCTACTTGGACAGATGTTGCTTTCAATCACGTTTTTGAAAAAAAATGTATAAGGCGATATATAAAAACTGAGCAAAACTACGAAATGTTTTGTTTCCTGGTTGAAATTTGCAATTCAAATTTCTTTAGGACAAAAGGAAAATGCATTTGTGGGCTTTAGCGCATCTGACACCCCAGGGAGCGAGCAGAAAGCAGGCCACCGGCCCCCCCCCCCCCCCCCCCCCCCCCCCCCCCCCCC
>NW_026057578.1:1207358-1238010 GCF_023721935.1 Panthera uncia | reverse complement strand
CTCCCCCCCCACCCCCTGGGGCGGAGGAAAGACGCCCCCCCCCCCCCCCCCCCCCCCCCCCAGCACTACACCTGTGACACCTGTGACAACAGCTTCTGGAAACAGAAATACAGGTGAGAGGTCAGCGAAGGTATGGCTCTAGGGTCCACTGAAATTCCCTTAAAAGTTCCTAGACTCAAGTTATTGGAAAAGATAACTTTATAATTTGAAAAAGCAATATGCTTCTGTAGACGCTTTCCCATTTCAGTGATTTTAAATGGAAATATTCAGTTCTTAGTTTTTTTTTAAAAAGCAACAGAATTGTAAAGATGTGAAATTTTGTAAGAAACCACTATACACAAAATTACAGCAATCGTTGAAGTCCAGAACGTTCTATTCTGCATCGCAGTTCGTAGCTCTCTGCACACCCAGGCGCTCACCGCGCCCCGGGCGCCGGCCCCGCGGGAGCGTTGCGCGGCCCGGCGCTAGGTCTGGGTGGCGGGGGTGGCGGCCCGAGGCGCCTCGGCTTTGGGGTCCCGGGCGCCCTCCTTGCTTTTGCTGCGGTCCTTGCGCTCCCGGCCGTGCTCGCGGGTGCGGTCGCGGCCGCGCTCCCTGCTGCGAGACCTCTCCCGCTCCCGCCGGCGCTCCCGGTCCCGGTTCCGGCTGCGCTCCCGGCTCCGGCCCCATTCGGCCGCCCGCTCCGGCTCCCGCCCTCGGTCCCTGTCGGCGCCGCGCTCCCGACTCCGGTCCCACTCGCGGCCCGGGTCCTTGTCGCGGTGACGGCCCCGCTCGTGGCCCCGGTCCCAGTCCCGCTCCCGGCTCCAGCGCCGCCCCCGCTCCCGCCGACGCTCCTCCAGGGCCCTGCCCGGCCGGCTCTCCGGCGGCGCGGCCTCGGGCTCCTCCAGCGGCTTCTCTTTGGGCCCGGCTTCGAACCGCTCCCTCTGCCGCCCTTCAAAGGCCTGGCTTCTGTACTCGTGGCCCTTGCCCTCGCGGAAGTCGGCCTCGGGGCCCTGCGCGGGCGCCTCGTCCCAGCGCTCCGGCCGGTGCGGCGGCGGGTGGCTGGGCAGCTCCAGCAGCGGCCTGGGGGCCGGCTTCAGCCCCGGGGCCGGCGGGCCCTGGAAGTGGAAGCGGGGCGGTGTGGGCTCGCTCTTCTCGGGGAAGGGCGCCGAGCCTCTCGGCCCGCCGAACGGCAGGGGCGCCGGCGCCCGGGGGCCGGCGAATCTCGGGGGCGAGCTCACCCTCTGCTCCTCGAACTGCTGAGGCTGGATCCCCCTGGGCCCCGGCATGAAGTTCGGTGCCTGGGCTCTGGGTCCTTCGAACTGACCGGGATGTGGCCCCCTCGGGCCCACGAAGTGGCCGGGCGGGGGCCCTCTCTGACCTCCAAACTGAGAGGGAGGGGGACCTCCTCGGGGGCCCTTAAACTGTGACAGAAGAGGCCTCCTCTGGCCTCCGAACTGGAAAGGCGCCGTGCCTCTGCCCGCCATGAAGGGGGCTTGTTCTGGTCCCTCGAACTGAGAGGGGGGGCCGGCCATCTCGTCGTACGGGCCGTCCTGGAACTCCCTCTTCTCCCCGTGGGGGTCCTTCCGGTCTTCGAATTGGGGTGCCGCTCCCCTGGGTCCCCCAAGGTGGGAGGGGGAGGGGCCCCTGCTGTCCCCGTAGGGAGGGGGCCCGTGTGGCCCTGACAACAAGGAAGGAATGGGCCCCTTCTGAGCCCCGAACCTGGCTGGCGGAGGCCCCCGCGGCCCATCGCTATTGGAAACCATACTCTCCTCTGAGAAAGGAGGAACGGACCCCCTCGGTCCTGGGAAACTGGGGCCATGAAGCCCAGACGTTCCGAAAACACGTGGTGCCGGCTCCCGCTGGCCCTGGGGCACGGGCGGAGGGCCCCCCACCCTCTGTCCAGGTGCCGGGAGAGTGGCGGCCCCCTCGCCGGGTCTGCACTGCGGCTCCCTGTCTCCTTCAGGCTCGACGGTCGGGTGGTCACTTTTCTCGGCAAACGGAGCGTTCCTCGGATCCTCGTACTGGGATGAGCCGAGCGCTTTGTCCTGAGGGGCACCAGAGAAAGGGTCCCTCCCGCCGGCAGAGGGGAAGCTCTGGGTGTCGCCATGCAAAGGGAAGCCGGGCTGAAAGGCGGCTGCGCCGGGGGGCGTGGGCAGCAGCACCTTGCGGGCAGGTCTGGAGCCCGCCGAGGGGGTGCCGCCGTCCACGGGCGGCGGGACCGGGCTCGCGGGGGGGTGTTCGCGCTTGGGGCCGTCCGGCTTGGCCTGCGGGGCCGACTCTGCACCCTCCTCCCGGGCCGCGGGCGGCCTGGAGCCGGCCTCACCCTCGCCGTGCTCTGCGGCCAGCCGCCGGGCCTGCCGGGGGTCCCGGTTCTGCCGCGGGTCGCAGCCGGGGCCCGCCCCCGCCCCCGCAGGGGCGCCGGGGAGTGCGGACGGGCGGCACGCGACCTGCTGCTCCGGCGGGAACAGCTCGGCCTGGGGCAGGGACTTCGGGGGCGGCGACAGCAGCGCGTCGGCCACGGAGAAGTGTGCCATGGAGGCCCCCACGGCGGCCCTCTGCTGCCGGAGCGCGGCTTCCTGCTCCTCCACCTGCCTCCTCTGCTCCTCAATCTGCTTGTTGAGCTCTTCTATCATCTGCTGCTGCTCGACCAGGGAGGGGGCCGCTCCGGCGGCCGTGGGCTCGCCGGGCCTCTCGGCGGAGCCGCCCTTCCCGTCCGCACACATCCTGTTGGGCAGGTCGTCGATGGCCACCTTGGCCTCTTCCAAGATGGTCTCGTCCTCCGGGTCATAGGCCACCTCCTCCCGCTCGGCCGTCTCTGGGGCCTTGTCCCCATCGGGGCGCCTCCCGCGCTCGAGCTGAGCGTCACAGGCTCTGTCGGGCCCGTACTCCTCTTCGGGGTCATACGGTCTGTCATCTTCCTCGTCCTCCAGAGCTCTGTCTCTTGAGAACTGACCGAACTGCTGGACGATCGGGTCCAGTAAAGGCGCCGCGGGCAGCCCGCTGTCGGCCGTGGCTTTGGGGTCTTGGTGGGAGGCCGGTGTGGACCCCACGGGCTCTCTGGCAGGGGGGTCAAAGGACTTCTTCTTCCCAAAGAGCGTCTGCAGGATGTGTTCCAGGGGTGAGGCTGTCTTCGAGGTGGAGGGGTTGGCGGAGGGAGAGGCCACGGTGACGGCCGCGGTGGCGGGTGAGGACGCCGTGGTAGTGCTCGTGGCTCCTGGTTTGAGCGACGACAGGATTTTCAACACGGACGACGACGCCGGGGCACTGGGTGGCTCGGGCAGAGGGGGCGGCGGGGGAGGAGTCCCTGGGGGTGTGGTGCTGCCGGCCACGTCCCCGGAGCAGACCTGGAGCTTGGGGGGTTTCTTCTCAGACTGCGGGGCTGCAGGCACTTTGGGATAGACAGAAACCTCCGTTTCTTCTTGGGTCTGAAGTCGGGTCCGCTTCTCCTCTGCCTTATCTAATTCTCCAGCACTTGAAGGGCGTTTTATTCTCTGACAGATCACCAACCCGAGGATGATGTTGGGGCGCGGTGACTCAAGACCTGAAAAACAAAACATTTGTGCAGAGTTCAGAATTTAACGTCGGCCTTTATTCTCCAGACGTAAACCCTGTCAAGGGCAGTGATGGGGCACGTTTCAATAGGAAGGAGGAAGAAACTCACTGGCAAAACACAATCGAGTGTTTGAACAGCTTATTGCAAACAAAAGACCCCGGGGCACACCGTCGCCTCCGCCGTCCAGCCCCCATGTCACAGCCACAGAACCCAGGGCCCAGTTCATGAGTCAAGTCATCCCAATGAGCGGAGCCTACGTTACAGATTTAAAGATCAGACGTAATTAAAAGCAATGGCATGACGGAGGAGGCCGGCGAGGCCAGTGTGCAAACGTCAGCATCTGCTGACCTGTAAGAAACGAAGCATGTACGCACCAGAATTTTTTTTTTTTTTTTAAACAAAATCTTAGCTTTGTTCTTTTACTTGCCTCTCACTACACATCAGAAAGGTAACAGCCCTTCCTGGAACTCACGCACTGCGCTACGTAATTCAAGCTACACGTACGAATACCGAAGGTTCCACCAGGGAGCAGTTCCACGGCTTGTTTGCAACAATCCCCTCAGCACGTGCCATTAGGGAAGGTCACCCAGCTGCTGGCGTCACAGTTACAGTTAATGGGAAAGACCAAGCTGACTGAAAGGGCTATGATAAACACCCTTGTAGGTTTAGAAGGGAATTCTGTTAACATCAACAAGGGCCAAGTCCTGCTCAGTCTCTGTGAACACGGGACAGGGTGCTTAAAGACAAGGGCGGGGTGTTCCGTGAAGAGCAGGCTGCATGGAAAAGTTCCTGGGCACAGGATGGTTCTTAAAAATACCCATTTCTTAAATAAAAAAGGCTTACTCCGTCCTAAACTGTGCGTTTTATCGAGGGGGTTAATAGTTCGGTAACCACACTCACAATAAATCCAGAATACCAAAAGAGGGACGACAACAACAAAACCCCGCCACCCCAAGTCACAAAACAGTAATTTTAGGGAGAAATGACATACAAAGAACAAAAACTTATGTCACTAGCATATTTAAAATCAAATTGTATAAACTCAACTGATAACATCATCGTAGAACGTGGATGTTTATGCACGCGGTACGTACACGTTCTCTACTTACTAAAAATCAGTAGTTTCCCTGTTCCTTTTGGTTTTAAAGATGATCACAAGTCACTTGAAATAGTTCTCTGTGGGTGCCATTATACAATTCTCAAACTCTGTTAACCTCCCTAAATTCCAACAGAGATGGGTTGATAGGTCGAGCACTCGAGGGTTGGTGGATGGCCCGTCCAGCCCCTGAGGAGGAGTATCAGGGGCGCCGGAGAGCTGGGGAACCCCAGCATCTGCGCAGACAGCATACTGAGACCCTCCTTCCCTCCCAGGTTGGGCCTCCTGCCTCATAGCTGATGTGCGAGAGCACAGATGTCCATTGAAGACATCCGCTCCTAACACACCAGGACCTCGCCATCACCTCAAGAGACATGGCTTCCAGAACGTCCTCTCCCTGCCCCCCCCCCCCAGCCCCCCAGCAAAAGCTGTGTATCCAGGAAAGGAAGAGCCAGGCAAAGGAGGGAACAGACTGGAAAATCAGGCAGCCCACACTTTGCTACATGGCAAACGTTTCTGCTCAGCAGACCTGAGGGTTAATCTATCAAGTTCATTTCCTAATTAACATGAGTTGAGGATAACTTACAAGGGCACTCCTCTCACCATAGCAGTTTACTGGACATCTGACTGCTTACTCAGACCCAGCCTGGGGTTTGGTCAATTGCTAACATGGCTATCTGGCCCTTCTGGACCGCGGGTCGGCTGCCAGCGGCCCCAGAGCCTGCAGACCTGCTCTGCGAGCCTGGCTCTCCCTGAAGAACCTGACACGAGAATCACGGTGAAGGAATGCGCTCAGCCACGTGGGTGGGTGGGTGCGAGCCAGGGCCGGGGAGCCTTGGTGAGGGGGAAGTCCCCGGGACCTGTACTCCTCGCAGGGAAAGCCCAACTGGGGCTTGTGGCTCGGGGTCAGGCCCCAGAGGTCGGTAAGCTGTGCATGGCAGGGAAGTCATGGTGTTAAATCCGGGGAGGCTTGGGTCTCAGTCCTGGTGAAGCGTGCCTTCACAAGGGAAACTTACAACGGGTGAATGTGCAGACTAGAGGGCGATCACTACACCCCTAACCTCGGCAGCCCTCTGCAGATTCCAACCTCTGCTGTCCTATTCATCACGGGGGAAGACGGTTAAATCACTCAGCATTTACATTTGTTTTGAGAACAGCAAGCTCGCCAGGCATTGGCATCTAATTAAGTAGCTTTCAACTCTCAACCGGACTGCATCTGCACCTATCTGTAAACAGTCTAACGAGGATCGGTGTTAAGTTTTGAATTTCACCGAGACTTTATGCCTACGTCTGTTCTGAAGCAGTCGGATCTCATCACCCGACGCGTGTGTTCGTGTCACGGCTGCATTAGTATCTGAAGTGTAAACGGCAGTAACTGATGTTTGTGGAACAAACAGTAAAATTTGCTAATCTAGTGGCCTCGGAATCGACCTTTAGATCTTTACTGACGTGAGGGTGCGCCCCAGGTTCACCCAGGCTCCTGCTGCCACCGGGGGGGGGGGTGGCGGGCGAGGCGACAGGGGGCAAGATCAAACGGGTGCCCCCATCTGGGAGGCAGTAGGGGGCCAGCTCTCCTCCAGAACGCCCGTCGCCCAGCCAGGGCCCTCTGCAGGCCTGCCCGCTGCCGAGTGCTCCTCGGGAGAGGAGAGGGTGCGGTGGTGGTGACCACACTGGCTGCAGCCCAGGGCACAGGGCTGCTTCTCCGGTTTTGCCAAATTCCTCCCTTCGTCATTAGAAGCAGAGATGCCTACTTACCCCACCGCCCTCTGGAGGGTTGTTGTTAGGTTTGTAATTCGCAAAGCAGATGGAAACAGGCAACTAGGTGGGTGGGCGGGTGGGGTGTGCCGTCCCACCTCCAGAGGGGTGTCGATTGGGCTCAGCAGGGGTGTCGGCACCCACGCCCTCTAAAGTGCCAGGGCAACGGGTCTCCGGGGTGTGTTGCACGGAAAACAAGCCTGGTTGGCTTTACACAGGCATCCCTGAGTGCTCTTGGTGGGTGTCTCCAGCCTCAGCCTCTGTGGCTAGACTCAGACCACCCGTACAGAAACAGTGGACCAACCCAGGGACAGGGGCATCTGCAAGGTCGTGTGCCAGCAGATTTCTGACATGAGACCAAAACCAGGGCTTGTATCCAGGTGTGTCAGCAGCAGGGATGCCAGGGAAGGTGAAGGTGTGGGAAGCACACCCCTGTCCCCCCCCACCCCACCCGGACACATCACGGGACAAAACTTAGTTTTAATAAGCCATCTGAAAGCTGACTCCTTAACCCCGGAACTACGAAAGTAGTGCTTTTACTCCTAAATCTGGTACCCTACACTATTCATTTTTTTTAAATGAAGACTCTCTTATGGTTGAATCCATCAAGACAGAATTTTCACTCCTGCTAAGCAGAAACTACGTGGGAGTTAACAGGCCATGGTTCTTAAGTAGGACTGGTCCAGAAAGAGACTTGGCAAATACAGGGCAATAGTATGTACCACCCCCAGCCCACTGCCACCACCACCACACACACGCGCGTGCGTACACACACACACACACACACACACACACACACACACACGCACGCCTCCGTCCAATTCTGACTCCCTGAGACCCGTACGCAGCCACGGGGCTTAGCACACGTTTCAGGTAAAAGGAGAGTGCTGTCCGTCTTCGTCCAGGCGCTCAGAGCAGCACGGCCCTGCACACCCTCAGCCGGGCTGCGCTCCCACGGCTGGGTGGCGTCGGCTCGTCCTCCGTCACGGCGGACCTGCGACAAGAGCTACAAACGGTTCAAATTCAAACAAACAGTGACCAGTTTCTATAAAATATTTTTATTGATTTCGAAGGAGAAAGAGCGATACACGGTACTCAGTATCATACTTGACTTTGAGGACAGTGTGAGCACGGCCACGGATTCACGCCACACACACAGGAAAACCGAGGAATGCTTACCTGACAATACTCCAACCCAGAGTTTGCAGCTAACTTAGAAAGCAGTTCAAAATGAATACAGAAGCCGGCACCACGGCTTTACTCCAGGCAGACAGCCCTCGCCACTCAGCACCCGGGCAGGCGGTGTCCCCGCCGTCTACGGTGCGCCTCTTAGAAGCCCAAGGTCACCCAACAGGCGTCCCAGGCGAGAACCTGTGCCCTGGTTTCACTCGGGAGTGACGGGGCGCCCTGGCCTGGGTCCAGTCCTGTCGGGGTCACGGGGCACACATAAGACGAATGTCCAGCGTGCCCGGTCTTCCTTCCGTGTACAAGGCCTTGAGACGCGGAGAGCATCTGAGACCCACGTCCCCAGGGGAGAAGAGCCCCGTCAGCTCAGCTCGAGGCCACTTACATTAACGTCCCAAGTGGGAGACAGTCTGCTGGCTGAGGGAGACTCAGGCTTCCCAGGTGTCTTCCGAGATTACACTGTTAGGTGGTTAGAATGACACCGTGTGACAGAACGTGACAACCTGGCATTTCTGGGGGACAAATCACACAAATACGCACGGACGGAAACGTCCTCAGGAGCCGAGCGCGCTCTGGCTGTGCTCTGAAATGCCGCGTGGACACTCGGTGTGTGGGCCGAGGACGGACCGCGTGTGGACACGCTCTCCGTGGGTCCGGTCAGGAGCGTGGAGCTGCGAAAACACGCAGCACTGGCCAAGGGACAGGCTCACATAGAGTCCCTGGGTCAGGACGTGGTTTAAGCACCCTCTGGTGCGAACAGCCAGAGTCTGGGGAGAATCCCACGTCACCGAAACCTACCGGGCTCCCGAGTGCGGGAGGCAAGGGCACCTGTGATTTTCTACGGGAATAAAAGGACTTTCCACAAAGGGAGCTCCGGGAAGAGCGCCGGTCGCTCCTGTGGCACCCTCCCTACCTCCACCCTAAGCTCCTCTTCACACCCTCCCCCTGCTCACACAGCAGGCCCCTCACCCAGACTGGTGGCTCCCCCGAGCCGCGGCCCTGCGTCCCGCCGAGGCCTGCGCTTTGTGCCCTGCTCCCTGGCGGGAGCATTTACTGGGTGTGTGACCTCAGGCCAGAGACAGCCGTGGGCAGGGCCGCGGCGGGAGTCAAGGGCGCCCCCGCCAGGCTGGGGGCAGTGCTGGCCGGACGGCAGGCTGTTCCGCTGAGGGACATCACTGCCGCCCCCCCCCCCCCCCCCCCCCCCCCCCCCGACCAGCCTGTGCCGCGGAGGCCACTTCTGTGACCCAGGAGAAACGTTCCCGCGCCCAGCCCTGCAGATGCATGCACACGGGACACACACACCAGGACCCACACCCAGGCTTCCAAGCACACGCACACACACACGCACACACCACGAAGCCGGGACACACGAGCATCCGCACCCAGAGAGCGCCAAGTCATGCTACGAACACACGAGGCAGGTCAGGTAGATGACCCGGCCTGGGGCCAAGGCTGTTTCGCTGGGGAAGCGGATCACATACGCACAGATATCAATGGTAGGCAATGGCATCAGGAGAATAAAAAACATATGCTGAATTAGGTTAGGTTGAGAAGCCCTTAAAACACAGCTCTTTCAGGGGGCTCTTCGGGTGGTGCTGTAGTTTTGGGAGGGCGGGTGGCCGGCCGATCCCCGAGCGTGTCGGGGTGCTCAGCGTGTCGGGCGAGAGGCCCCACCCCGCCCGCCCCGCTCGTGCCCGTGCCGCCCCAGAATGTCCCGTGGGGCCTCGGCCTCTCCACCAGCTGGGTTGCACCCACTGCGACTCCAATGGAGGGTCTCCTCTCCCATCCGCTGCAAGGAACCCGTGCCCGCCTAGCCACGGAGCCCAGCTCCTCACACCCCTGCCCAGGCGGAGCCCCCACACAGGCCCCGTCCTGCTCATCCCACAGCAGAGTCTCAGGGAGGCTCATGCTCTGCGGACCCTGCAGCGGGGACAGCTTACTCTTGTTCAGAGGGAGGCTGGGCATCCCCCCCCCCCCCCCCCCCCGCCCCCAGCTCTGCGGACACCTGTGTCGGTGTCAGCGGGATCCCTACGCTTCCGCCACATTCTCCACACGAGCTCCTATGCTGGCGACTGACCGGAGGTTCTCCACGGGGCCCGAGAGACCAGTTTCTTCGTCTTCGCCTCCAGGAGCACAGGACGGCGATCCAGGGAGCAGGCCAGCGCACTTCACACAGCCGCTCGCCGAGAACCTCCACCAAGGTTCTTGCCGCCACCCGTCGGGTGGCGTCTCTTCCCCCCACGGAGTGTGGGAGGGGACACCCTAAAGCACTCGGTTTTCACGTATTCGGCAGTGAGGTAACTCAATGCAGCGTGCCAGCAGACACGTGGCCCCGCGGTCGCAGACACCCACCGCTACCGTCTGGGGCCTGCTTCTGACACGTAGGGACCTGGGCCGTGCGTGTGGCGTGGGAGGCACGCTCCGGCCGAAGCAGCCCTGCGGGGCCCCGCTACGGTTCAGGTGGGGCGGGTCCGGCGCGTGGCTGTAGCGGGAGCGCCTGCCAGGACCGGTGATGGGGCCAAGGGTACGGAGGTGCCAGTCCGGGCGGCGCCAGCAATGGCCCGGCGCTCGGCCGCTGCCTCCGGAACAAAGCACCTCAAAAAGAGCCCACCGTGCGTCAGATACGGCGCCCTGCGAGCGTTCTCAATCCTTTGGGGACTTCATGGCCAAGGAGACACTTCAATGTGGGCGTCTTCTGTCAAGTGTGCGGCTAGTCACGTGCCCCCCCAGAGCGGGTGCCCCTTGGAATCGCCCTCAACCCCTTGACAAGTCTGAACCGTTGGGTGTTTTGCTTAAGACTAATTTGCAAGTAATCCTCCAAAAGCGGAACTTTGTAAGGAACGGACAGACAGAGCTGCTCGCCTGCGTCTCCCGGGAGGCAGGAGAGGAACCCGCCTGGCGCGTGCGCAGCTCTGAGCTGTCGGTAAAGCGCAAGCACCCGCGAGCCCACGTCAGCGGTTACCTTCCTCTGTGGCTCTTCTGCGCTTCCATGGACCCGAGGCCATGACAGGGGTTTTCCCCTCTGCGTGCCACTTGCTAAGACAGTTCATGCCAACGGTGAGGGTATTTCTGGTGCACCCCGCCATCCCCGGGACCCCAGAGGCCGAGTCCTATAGCTCAGCACGGCTTCACCTGCATTCAGCGCTCTTGCTGCTACAAAGCCTGTGAGCAGCTCGGGAGGACGTGGCATTGGCGGGAAAGGGACGTGTGGGATCAGGTGTCACCACTCCGAAAACTGGCGCTTACCTGGTCCCTCGAAGGGCAAGAGTTTGGATGGAATAGGGTCCTTGGCGCTCAGCGGGATCAGGTAGAGGTCCTTGACGTGCCTGCTGTTATTAGCTACGACACCGAAGCGGCCGCGGCTGCTAAAATAGGAGTAGAGAGAGATATAGGCCACCTCCTCCTCCTCGGTCGCGGGGTGGAAGCGGATGAGACACAGCTCCTGCGGCACAAACAGGACGAGAGCACGTTGGCCTGCGGTTACCGGAGAAGGCGCCGCGCTCAGCCTGCACCTGAACCTCACCAGCAGTCTCACAGGAGAGGGACAAGAGCTCCCCGGACTTGGTTCCCACGGCCCTGCCGGCCCGCACGTTGGGACAAGTGCTAGGGACGACACGGTGTCCAGTATCAGGCTGCTGGACTCCAACCCTGGTCTCGGCAGGAACCTCAAGATCACGCCTATTCGTAGCCCCACGTCCTTGAAACAGCCCCTCTCGTGGTGTTCTCGCACCGACACATCATCTGCTGTGAGGACAGTGGTCCCGATCACCCGGCCGTGTGATCTACACGAGAGCCAGGAAGGCTCAAGGAGCCCAGAAGGTCTGAGCCCCGTGTGGAGCCTGAGGACGAAGGCAGCCCTTTCCCCTGTACGCGGCCCAGCAGCAGCCGCGTCTCAGGGGCTCATGGCACCCAGGCCCCCTCAGAGCCCAGGCCTCGAGCCCCAGCAGGGTCACCATAAAGCACCCGCTGGCTTCCTCGGTCACAGAAACGATGAGGAGACACGGCGCCTCTATTTCTAACACCGACCAGCACACATTATTAAAATTACTTGTAATAAAACTGCCATCACCGTATCACCCAAACACACTCTGTTATCCAGCTACAAACATAATTTTAAACATTTACCTGGCAACGATTAATAACTTATAGGCTGACATTTCAAGTACTGACCCATCAAGATAAAAAGTGAAAGAGAAAGTTGCATTTGAACACACACCTTCCTCCACAGGTGCAGAGATTAGACTAAAGCAGGTACCTTAGACACAGAGGATTTGAGCTTGCCGACATAATCCCAGACTGTCCTGGGCGCGATCCTTCCGCCAATGTGAATCGTGTCTGGCAGGTCCTAGACAAAACATACTTGGAGTAAATGACCGGTAAACCCACGGCACTCGGGGACACTGATGCAGTAATTTCGAGGCATCCAACTACCTGAGACTCAGGGGAACAACTATTCCAAAGAAAACGGTCATAACAGTATTAGACGGTGCTTGGTTATCATCCAGGATTATGAGTCACCAGACACAAACGTGCTACGATGGCCTCCAGCCAAACAGGATTACGTTTTGCAAAACTCTTAGGTCATCTTTCGGGAACATACGCGTACGGCAATGAGATACGATCCAGAACGACTTGCTAGGCTACTTGCGGAGGTCGCACACCCTAGCGCTGTTTACGCTAAGTCTGTAAAAGCACAGCTGTTGTGCGTGTTACTGCACACCAACACTCACACGCTGGGAGCACACGCCCTGGGGAAACGCCCTCACTGCACAAAGGGGGGAAGACGATGGCGGCTTCGTCGTCGATGTCGGGATGCCCGACTGCTCATCTCAGTGCCTACCACCGTCCAGACTGCTTAACCTGCTGACTCGTGACAGCGGGCTCTCCCGTGCCTCCCGTGCTTATGCGTCTGGACACGCTGCCGGAAGGCCGCCGCACTGGTCTACTCGGGGTCAGGGCGTCTACAGAAGACGCGTGCACGTACGCCCGTGCGCACACGCTCGCTCTCTCGCTCTCCCTCTCCCAGTTCTAACCTCGCTGAGATAGTCACAGCACCCTGAGACGGGATACGCCTTAGTGACAAATTTTGCTACACTCTGCATGTTAATGAATCCTTTCCAAATGGTGCTGAGTCGAGACAAAAAGAGGGTCGTATCTCCTTCCGGAGGGGACCTTGACTCGGAGAGGCTGTAAAACAAAATCAGAGAAGAGAGATAAATCTTTCTTTCTGCACCAAACATTTCCAAGTACGGACATCTTTGGCAATTATTAACAGCAAGAGCAAACTCCTGCACGTTTTGGTAGTTTTTTTCAAATCGAGTACTTTAACTGTGACGCGTTCCGGTCAAGAAAAAATAAAATGAAGAGGCGACAAACCCGAACGACCACAAGATCACGTTTCGGGTTTTAAGAGCCGCAGGTTTAGAACAGCGAGCAGGCAGCCTATAAGCAGGCCTCCTATTGCCCGTGCAAAGCACCCAAGCACGGCCATATTCTAGGCACAGAGGACTGAGCTGAGTGCTGGGATCCCTCCCCTCTGCTCCTTCTGTTAACCCACAGGGAATGCCACTCATGGCTTGTCCAGACTCCACGCGTAGAGCGCACCTGACGCGTGGTGACGGTGGCACCGGCAGGAGGTATCTGGGCTCGGGGGACGAGGACGGCTTTGCCAGTATGGACTTGGGCACTGTCACCGAGGTCACGGCGGGCTTCAGGACCTCCTGTCGGGATTCCGCTGGGTGGGCGCCGTCAGGGCGGGCTGCTGCAGGGGCCGTGACTGTGCACGACCCGCCTGGCGCGGTCCTGGGGTCTCGGCCAGACACCGTGACCGTGGTGAGCACCGGGCCCCCGCAGGTGGCCGGGCAGGAGGGGCCTTCCAGGGCAGAAGGCTCCGGGTGGCTGTCTCCCGGCGGCACAGGGAAATACTTTCTCTCCGAGTGTGCGTGCGAAGCAGCACTGTCCGGGTCTGGCTCGGAGGCGCTTTCGGGCAGAGCTTCTGGGACCACGTCATCAGCCGAGCTAAGAACTGGCTCAGAAGGAATGGTGTCATACGTGGATCTCGACTCCTCCTTCTTAGACGCGGACAGCTTTGGCTTTCTTGGAGCCGGTTCACCCTCCGATGACGGAACCTGACCTGAAGAACATGGGGAAGGCCTTCGTGAGGAATCCCACACACCGGAGGGCACGGCCTGCCCACGAGTAGATGGTTTCTTATGAAAAAGAAAAAGCCGCCAAGGTAGAGGCAGACGCTACAACTTCGGAAAACCGCCCCAGTCTTCTAACTTGTTTCACGTGGGTCGGGTACGACTGCCATCAGGAGGACAGCGACTTTCGACAACAGCCAGCGAAGTCTCAGCTGCGAGGTCTCACGCCCCAAGTCACGCTCACCTGTACAAATTTTACAGTTCAGGTCGAACAGATGCGCCCGGTGCTGACTCGTGGTGTCTTTCAACATACTGCTGAAGAGGTCAAGGAGGGGCGCGGCGCTCTGCTCAGGGACGGCTCGCACCGACTCCTGCTGCTCCTGCGGGGCGACGAGCGGACGCCTGAGCCCTTCCTGCCCATCCCGCGGCACCGGCACGGGACGGCGCGTGCGACGAAGGGCCGCCGGCACCGTGCCGGGTGATTCAGACACCGGAGCCCCTGGGGACGGAGGACTTTTACCCGACCTTCACAAACCCCGGGAGCCCCAAACGCTTACGTCTGAATCGGACACGGGTGGCGAGTCCTCCATGTTGGGCACAGCGTCCCGTCTAACGGCGGTCTGTTTACTGTCACCGTGCTGCTTATTTCTGGACTCCGTCGCCTGACACGAGAGGGACACAGAGCCTGAAGCCCTGCTCCGGAGGGCTCGCTCGTGCCTCGCCCAGCAGCCGCCCCCGGAGACCCAGGCCACCGGCGCCGAGCCCCCTCACCGGCTGGCACTCACAGGCTTTGTGGGCCGCTCCCTCCACGTGGACAGCTCTTTGGACACGAGTTCTTCTGGCTTCATCCTCACAAGTTTCGCCAAAGAGATCTCCTCACGCAGAACACGATGGAAGAGGCCCTGTAAACAAACACCCTTTGTTCACTCGTTTAAAAACACTTTGGCGTCCGCTTCTGAGACAGTAGGGAGAATACGAGAAAAACCCAGCAGCGCGAGAACTTTCGCCAGAGGCCCGGCGGCGACAGGACGAAGGATTGAGCGCAGCAGGGGACCTGACCTCACCCGGCTCCCCAGCGGCCCACGAGGGTAAATGCCACGCTGTCCCCGACGGGCAGTGCCAGGTAGTGGCCCCTGGGGCCATGCCGCACCGACTCTGCTAAAAAGACCTCACGGAAAACAAAACCAACTCGAAAAGGTGCGGGGTGGCTCGGTCGGTTGAGTGTCCGTCCGACTCTTGATTTCGGTTCAGGTCGTGATCTCATGGTTCATGAGATCGAGCCCCGCGATGGGCTCCGCGCTCACGGCACCAAGCCCTACTGGGGATTCTCTCTCCCCCTGCCCCTCTGTCCCCTGTCCACTCATGCTCTCTCTCAAAGTAAATACATAAACTTTAAAAAGAAAGCTAAAAAAAAGGTACCAGATTAGGAGTAAAGGTGGGAATCACCACCCCCCCTACGGTGTTACTACAGTGTGATGGGAGGTGACAGTATGGGAGTCTGTTCCTGAACATCTGGAGAGGAGGCCAGAAGACAGTGAGCCTCGGAGGGCAGGAGGTGGGGAAAACCACACCAGGCGAGTGGCCAATGCTTTCTGAGGGACTCCCGTTTCAACCTCACTGCGAGACACTGCCCCCCACGGCTGCCATCAGGACTCTGCCCCACTCCCCGAGTGAGAACAGCACCTGCCCACGGGGGGGAGCGCTGCAGGGCGTGCTTAGGACCCATTATTGCTCAAGGACGCCCAGATCAGCGGGCTGACTCAACTGATGGAACAGTAACAAGGCAGAGGAAGTTGTCTGAAGCTCAAAGATAGAGATACCCAGGTCCCTAAGGTAAAGAATCTCAATATTACTCCGGAGCCAATGGAACAATAGAAACTTTACAGCCACGTGTAGAGAACAATCTGGTGAAACGAGGACGGACTTCAGAGAACCAGCGAGAACCCCTGACTCCGACCCCAGGTTAGGCAGGGGAGGGAAGGACAAACGGGAATTCTCTATACCGACAAGGCGTGTCCTTCCGACTTCGATGGAAAGGACAGCTCTTCAGCGTGCTGTGTCCAGCTTTTCACTATGATGCGTGGCTAAAAGAACCTAGAAAGCCAGAACGTTCCCACTCGGGTCATCTGCACACACCTGATTTTTGGGATCCTTGAGGTTGAACATGATGCTGCGGTATTTACTCTTGTAGCGATTGTCTGTGACTTGGAACAAGTTAAACAGCTCTTTCTCAATATGGAGAGCAATTTTTCCTACTTCGTTTTCCGTCATGATTAGGTCATCACTGTCGTTGACTCTAGGAACAGGAAGAGAAGAGCGGCGTAAACCCCACCTGTGCCTGGTCTCGAAGCGTGGAAATGTGAAAACGACCGGGCCGAACCCACTTCGACAGCAAGAAATCAAGCAGGACAGCCCACCTTTTCCACAAAATCTCCTTCAAGGAGCGTCTTATGTTCTGCCGTATCTGTGAATTTGGCTGCGACAGGGCAGGGCTCGAGGTCCCCAGGCGTCCTGGGGCTGGAGGAGCCAAGGGGCCGGAGGTGGCCACTGGCTTCCTGAGGGCCCCTGCCAACGCGGCAGAGCCCAGTGACTTTTTGGAAGCGGACGTGGCAGCCCCAGGCGCCAGCCTGGCCTGCTTGGCGGTGGGGGCGCCACCCGGCGGGGCAGCCGAGAGCCACGGCCTCTTGGGTATGGTGCCCTTGAAGCCCGACGGCGACTTCTTGCTGGCTACTTTGGCTGCTGCTGCGTTTGCGAAGGGAGGGGACTTCTTCGGCAGGAGGTTTCTGGGTGAAGGTTGTTTGCCGCCTGCCGAGGAGCCCGGAGGGGCCATCTTCTTCGGCCCAACAGCCACCACTGCAGTCTTCTCCTCCACACGCCTGTCCTCCTTCATGGCTGCAAGTGAGACATGAACACGCTCAGTGAGGCAGGGAGGTCACCTGCTGTGCGGTCACCCGACTCAAAAAGCACGCTCGCCCCGGAACCAGCAAAGTTTACCATGCGTTACTCCGGGACGGCAACTTAAAATCAGGAAGTTCACGAGTGTTAGTTAGGGGTTGCCAGCAATATTTGTAAGTGGCCACGCCGTATTTCAGAAAATGTTTTGCTACCTTATGTTAAACCTTTCACTTCAAGCAACAAACCTGAGTTTCCAAAGTCTTAATTTAAATCACTAACTAAACTTGAAAATTGAATGGCAAATTTTGCAGGATCAGAAAAAGATTCAGAAGAACACTTTCACAGACAAGTGTAATGTTTTTGTGAACCTGAGTGTAGAAATCAGATAGATGCGTTCTGTCAACGCATGTTCGCCGGCCCTCGGGCTACGGTAGGGCGAGCTGCACTGCTGGGGGCCGCCCCGCACACGGGTGTCCCCCCCCCCCCCCCCCCCAGTCTGGACAGCGGTCAAGGGCAAAGGAGGGCATCAGTGCAAGAGGGAAAGCTGAGGGGATCCATGGCACAGGGAAGGTCAGCCGCTCCACGTGCAAAGAGTGAGAGGCGGTGTGACAGATGTCCCCACGGTCTTCTGCTTGTACCCCATTATGGGACAGGACGCTAAATTAGCGCTTTTGATCCAAACAAGGGCTGTGGTCAAAAGCTAAAATAATGTGAAAACTTCTTCACTTGCACAAAAATCTTTACGTGATGCTGGCACATGTTGGTGGGGGAGAGCAAGGACGGAAAGGACCGACGGTATTGATTGTGATCAGACCGTCAGGGTGAAGGTGTGAGGGAAGCAAGGGAGGCGGTTCTGGGCCAGTGCCGCAGCCCTCCAGGGACACAGCTGCTTGGGGAGCAGCGCAAGCAGGAAGGTAATGGACGGCCCCTGGTGGGTGCAGTGTAGAGTGACAGACAGGGGTCTGGAGGAGCCAAATGGCCAGGATACCACGTGGGGATGCTGTCGAGGGTGGCGGTTAAGTCACTCAAGGGACCACCGGAGAAACTGCCTCTAAAATGGGGGAGTGGGGGTGGCTTCGACATATGCTCCAGCGATCTTTGGTCACCCGTCCGCCACCGCTGCTTCTCTTAACTGTTCTAAGGCACGAGGGAGAAAGTCTCTGGTGAGAGAAGAGGGGACCCGACCTGCAGACGAGGCCCTCGGGCAGCCGCAGGTCCCGGCCATGTGGGCGGAGGGCCAGTGCGCTGCTCTCACGGGCCTCCTCCCTGCAGCAGCCGACAGGGCCAGTGCAGCAGTGGGAACTGGAGGGCCTGGGACCTCAAATTCTCTGCTTTATAAAGAGAACTTCCGGATCCTACCGAGTCTGTACCCACAGTGCTGCACGGGTCCAAATCTCAGGCCAGCCAGCCTCACAGGTACTTGGCCACCAGGTTTGTCAACTCGGACTCTGCAGCCGGTATTTTCACCTCGCAGAGCCTCCCGCCCACCCGCCCAAGGTGGCCTGTGCGCCACCCCCACCCCACCTGTCATCACCTGTGCCCACCATCACCAACGGCCACCCCCGTAAATGTCTCATGCCCTCGGGATCTGGACTTTTCAAGAGAGCACGCGGAAACGATGACTTCTTGCCAAGTAAGAAGCGAGCACATAATGGGGACGAGATAACATTTCTCCAGTCCCATCACATCATGTTCACAGACCTCAGGGGTCCCGGACCTCAACACTCAGATTTTCAGCAACTCAGATTTGGCCACAAGGTCCACCTTGCTGGTGGTGGTGGTGGGGGCTGCTAGTTTGGGGTGAAATCAGCTGGATGGCCCCTTTTCTTGCAGGAAGCAGGGGGCAAGAGAAGGGCGGCCCAGCAAGGACAGGGACAGAAGCAAGGCCCCCAGCACACGGACCTTGAGCAGAGGCAGGCAGCTGGCCGCCAGCAGCCGTCATGACAACTGAGGCCCAGAACTGGTTCTGTCACTGCCTTTCATGAAGACAAACTCTGCCAAGACCACTTGAGGAGCACACTTAGAAAGCTGGCCTAGGGCACTTCCAGACACCCTGGGAAGGCTGGTCGCGTACAGGACACCTGTGTGATGGCACCAGAAGCAAATCTCGTCACTTGCCATTTGAGTGGCTGCATTCCACTTAAGGTGAAAAACTGGAACTCTCAAAACGCGTACTTCAGGGGAGCCTGGGTGGCTCGGTGGTTAAGCGTCCGACTTCGGCTCAGGTCATGATCTCACGGTTCGTGAGTTCAGGCCCCACGTCGGGCTGTGTGCTCCAGGCTGAGAGCCCGGAGCCTGCTTCGGATTCTGTGTCTCCCTCTCTCTCTGCTCCTCCCCCGTTCTCACTCTCTCTCAAAAATAAACATAAAAAATTTTTTTTTAAAATAAAAAAATAAAACGCTTACTCCAAAGTGTCCCGGTCAGAACCTAAAATCAATACTTCCACTTGTCTGACCTGTTTTCTCATTCAGCAAAAAGCCAAGTCAACATCATTTTTAGGACATTCCCAATACGTAGGATTAAAGTGACCTATTACCCAAGAACGCTTCGGTGGTAAATGAACACAATCTACTTAAAAAGCAGAGGGTGGCTTTCCTTGTTCACCATGCTGCTATTTTACAGAACCGCTTGCTACCTCTTTAATCAGCTCCTGTCATCCCTCATCTGGGCTTGAGGGAGTATATAAAGAAGTATGACAATTAGGTAAAAAAGCAGATTATTAGTACAACGTTCTGAAACTGATGGGGACTCCACCAGCGCATCGGACACGCCCATCTTCCACTCTGACAGGCTGAAAACGTCCATGCTTCTATCCGGCAAGCGCGGCAGACCCCGCTGCATTTGGTCCCCCTGCCAGCTGGGCCCGCGTTGGCCGCTGCCGGAGTGACTGGCCCTGCACGGCACCGGAATGCTGTCGCAGTGAGAGAATCTCTATTTTTGAGCAGAGCTAAAATCAAGTTTGCAGACTCTTTATCCAGATTCACTAAATGTAGGATGCCGTGTATAAGTTTCCAGAAGAGCAAGGAATAACTGTATACAGCCAACCAAAAAAACGTTATTCTAGACAGCCACCCAAGGGCAGCTTCAGGGGACCGTCGGTTGGCCCCAAGCACTGAAGGATGCTCTGGTCCGCCAAGGCGAGGTGCCTGCACTCCCCACCGGAGGCTGCCCGGCCTACTGGAGGGAGACCGCCTGCCGGGAGCATGCCGAGCCTGTGCCACTCTGGCAGCGAAGGCTCCCTCAATGCCCACACCCTGGGGCCTGCTCGCGGGGAACGCCGGGCCAGGCAGGACTTAGGGGGCTCGCCGGGACTCTAGCAGCCAGAGGAAGGGCCGCTCCCAAGGGGTCAGGCCATCGGCCCAGATGGAGTGGTTTCTGCCAGATCGGGCCGCTTGTTGGTGACAGAGATGAGCGCTTTCGGGCAAAGCCTAGCAAGAGGGCACGGCGGGCCAGGCCAGTGTGCACGCCCGGATCGGAGCCTGTCACGGTGCCAGGCGGTAGTGGTGCCGCGGCATCGCTGGCCACTGGGTGGCACTGGCGGGCCTCAGCGGAGTCGGGAGCCCCGGGTTGCAGCAGAGGAAGTGGCAGCCGCTCAGGTGAAGCTCCCGCCCCGCACAGCCCGGCGGCCCCAGACAAGTCTAGGGACTGCCCTTCACGGGAACCGGTGACAAACCCTCAGTGCAGCTGCAAATTGCTCTAAAGCTTTTGTGCTTTTGGTCCTGCCCGAACTAGTACCAGTTTACCCTAAAAACTCCCCAAGATGAAACTCAGGCACACCCGCCTCGGGTGACCGGCTATAAAAGCCAAAGAAAGAAAACAGTGCTTCAGGGCGTTAGGCGCCAGCGGCGGGCTCCACGGTGCAGGTAGGTCCCCCAAGGCCCCAAGTGAGAGACCACGTGCCCCTCGCAGACCCGCCCACTGGCTCAGGATCCCAGCCCCTGCTCCCACCCCGCTGGCCCCAACTGTGCCCCTCAGTTGAGAGCCAGGCCACCCTGCCCCGTGGGCTCCAGCACAGGAAGGGAAGGCACAGGGCGGGGAGGGCCGGGCGGCCCCGTGTTTCCCACCTCTGATGGCCAGGACTTATCCTGGAGTGAAAAGTGAAGTGAACCATAGCAAGACAAAACCAGTTTGCTCTTGTGCCTTTGCTTAAACACTTGAAAGTGCATTTTTCTTCGAGAAGCACAATAAAGTACCAACTTGCTTTTCTATCAGAAAGCATGTATCACCTCCCGACGAACACTCAAGCAAGCGTAAGCTGCACCCGATGCTGCTCGGACTAGACACCATCTTCAGGAGGTCATTATGAAGACCCCCAGACTGTCACGGTCAGGGCTTCACAAGGCTTTTCTTACTGATGTCCCATATTCGAGTGACTTCCGCCTTAACAGAGAGGCGCGCAGAACTCTGCGAGAAACTTGCAGAATACGCCTGGAAGGAAGTCACTCTCCCTCATTTTAAGTTTCACGTCCAGTACTTTGAAAATCAACCCCGAAGCTCGTTCATATTGGATGGGTAATCCAGAAAAGAACCAGTGACTGTCCTCCAACACGAACCACTTGGAAGAGACGGGACCGAGGTCTTGTGGGGAGATGGGCGCCTCGCCCTTCCTGACGACATAGCTGCCATCGGGGGAGTGGCCCACGGCCAATGCAGGACTGGACACAGGGCCCGAGGCTCCCGTGGGACTCAGAGCTCTGAACTGGCTAACGGGCATGACCGCAGCTCCCACCAGGGGTGATCGTAACCAGGATCATCTGTACCCAAATGGTTTACTAGTTCACCCAACACACTAGGGGCCTGAGCCACATTAGGAGAGCCCGCTGACCTTTCTCTGTCCATCCCTCGTCCCAAAGGGCCCCATTGAGCAGAAACCACCAGGCTGCTGGCCCCGTGCAGACCAGAGTCAGGGCCCTGCCGCAGTTACCTCTGTGTGCTCCCGGCTGAGCTTCTCCAGGCTCTCGCCACTAGTAGAGGGCCCAGCCTTCTCTCAGCAAAGCTTCTTCGGTTTACTGAAGCAAAGAATACAGCTATGTGCACAGGGACGCATCGCACACACATAGTCAAGAACGTCCTAGCTTTATGCAGACAGCCCTGAAATCCCTGTGCTGCACTGGTGGGACTACAGCAGCGCCGTCGAAGGGACCCGTGGACTCCGGGACACCGATGCCCGCAGACAGACTCTCCTGCAGCCTGTCTTTACGTAACGGAGCAGGTTCGCAGCTCCCCAAAGTCACTGGCCTGAGTGAGGCCTACCCTGCTGGAAACTTCCGGCACCCCCCACCTGCCAGGGACTGTAGCACAACTACTAAGGGGGCGGCACTGGGAGCTACAGAAGGTTTCCTCTCGAGTGTTAAGTTGACGGACAGGTGAGACCTTTCCCTGACCTCTTTGTCTTGTTAGTTTTAAGCTTGTAAAAAGTAAAACCGTTTAAAATGCCAGAAGACTATCATCTGAGAACTCAGAAAACTCCAGCTACGTGGGTAACGTTAAAGACTCGTCAAGCCAAATCTTTATCAGTACAGGTTTTGGTTTTTCCTCTAATTGGTTCAGATGTACCAGGTCTGATTTGTCTCCAACCACATTTTATTGCCAAGGACCATTCTGGAACAGACTGATAAAAATGGCTCCCGCAACTGGCAGAACCCAAGGATTTCCATTTCTACAAAGTATTCCTGGGTCCTAGTGCCCCCCCATATTTGTTCTAGGAAATTTAGGGCTCCTAAGCACGCCTCCGGAGCCCACACCCCTAGTTATCCTCGTGAAAATCCACGTTCTCCTTGATCCATTTCGTAAGCAGGTGGACAGTCTGTGAGGTGTGCCCGGCACTTAGTGAGGAAATGCTTCTATCTGTGTGAGTGGTTTTAAGACATCTGAACTTGGGTGGAGAGGCTGCTAGGGTGTCCATTCTGCTTCTCAACTAGATGAAACCGCAGAAATCCCATTTTCCAGTCAAAATCTGTTCAGAACCCCAGTGTTTGAAGTCCCCTAATGAGCCCACATAGGGGATCCAAGGTACCAGGAATGGTGCATATGGGTATCAGAATTCCACTTCACTTCTGAACTGTGATAAATCAGGGGCATCTTAGAAAAAAGTTTTCAGCCCTCTTCATGCCTTAACGGGAGGTTGACCCAACAGTGAAAAAGAACAGAAAAAAATAAGGTTATCAAAACAAAAGAGTACCATGACTTGAGTTTAGAAATAAAGTGGCAATTGCTTCTAGAAGTTAAAGAAACTGTACAGAAATCCTCAAAAACAAAAAAACGAGTCAGAGGAACAATGGTATGTGAATTGCATCACCCCTGCTGATGTTTCTGTGAGAAGCAGGAAGAGCTTCTGAGTCCTTCCCTGTTTGATGGGAGGTCTCCCTGCACCCATGTTCACAGCTGCCCCACACCCACAACCCAGGGTCAGCACCAGCGGCCTGGGAAGGAGAGGGAAGCCCAGGGCACCTCCGGGGTCAGTGTCGTTCCCTCAACAGTAGGCAAGACAGGTTGGGTGGCAATTTGCCCACAGACCTGACACGTACCCAGGTCAACGTGGGAATGCCTCCTCCTAACCACTGTCCCAACGCCAGCTGGACCCTAACCCAGGAGAGCAGTCTGCGGCCAGCCAGAAAGGAAGGGGGTGGTCCCCGCGGGGACGCACGGTTCTGCTGTGTGTGCGCACGCTGCCTGCGACCCCAACTGTGAGGCGATAGTTTGGGGGGAGAGAGGCAGAGACACAACTACTACTCACCGAGACCGAAGTCGGGTATTTTACTAATGGCCGGAAGAGGACGTTTCTGGCGCAACAAAAAGGGATGAGAAGCAACTAGCTCAAAGATGTGTCCCTTACGCATTCCATAATGGTGGCTATCCATCAGCTTTAATTTTGAGATGTGAATGTGCTGAGAAAGGCCGGCAGTCGCTCATCTGTCCCCTGTCAGCTGAAGCAGCTCAGGCCTCAGCGGGGGGGGGGGGGGCTGATGTGCAGAGGAAGCAGGCAGAGGGGAGAGGGGCAGAGAAGTAGAGGTGAGAGAGGCAGAGCGGCAGGTGGAGGTGAGAGGGGCAGAGCAGGGGGCCTCCTCCTGGACTCCCTACCCCGTGTGCCCACCGTCCTCGCCCAGCGCTCCTCCACCCCCACCCCCACGGGCACGGGGAGCCTCACGGCAGCTTTTCCAGGTCTGGTGGACAGAGATGGAACTGTACCGCGGCCGGCCAGGGCTTCCGGGGTGACTCCCGGTTTCCTTTGTCCTGTCCCGTGCCTGAGACCGACCCTGAGCACTGTGGCACGGCGTTCCGAAGTGAACTGCTCTCTGCACCGCCCCCCCCCCCGCCGCCGCCAGTATTCATCTGTGATGCTCAGTGATGCTCATTTGCGGGGACGTGCGTGAGGTCTGTAAAAGTGCTATTCTGCTGAAAGTCTGAGGCAGGTCGCGAGCAACGAAGTTCGCAGCTCAACCACCTAAGGTGTATCAGAGACTCATTTTAACACAGTGATCGGTTAATCCTGTAATTTAATAGCTCACTCCTAACTCCCCCTCCCCACCCGCCTAGTACTGCCTTGTAATTCCGTAGGTCTCAGGTCACTTACGTTCTCCGAGTGAGTAGTTACACATTCCCGACCACACGGGCTCTAGCAATGACCTACAGGAGCACCCAGCTCCTGCGCTCAGGAGAAGGCAGCTCGCAGTCTACACTCTTGGAATTTAAGACCACTCCGTATTTTGGAATTTTTGTAAGAAGCACAAAATATAAAAGAACATAAATTAAAATGGAACAAAAAGAATCTCAATGGAGTACACTGCGCCCTATGGATCAATTTAAGTTTCCAGAATTTTGGAGCGCCTGACTGAGAAATGAGCGAACAGAAAGGACCCCACTGCACGCTCTGGCCCAGGGCTCCTGTCCCGAGGCTGAGGGCCCCACCCGACAGTGCACGCCCCCGGAGAGGAGTCGGGCACCAGGGAGCGCGGCACTCCCCCTCCACTGGGGGCGCTGCTCCAAGGGTCAGGCCGCACGCTCACTTACCTTAGAGCATATGCAGCAGCGGTAAACAGCCTTCAAAGCTGGAGTGTGTGTGTGTGTGTGTGTGTGTGTGTGTGTGTGTGTGTGTGTTTGTGTAGTATTTGAATCGGACATGAAAAAAATTCCTGCTGGATCCGAACTGACTGAACTCCTGAACATCCTACTTTAGTTGAGCATCCGGTGCAGCACTGCCCGCAGAGGCCTCCCCGCGCCGAAAGGAGAGAAGGCGGAGGCCCCCGGACTGGTGGGGTCTGAGTGCCGGAAGCGCAGCCCCTCAGTGCGACCTCGCTGGAGACCACGGGTACTTACCAGAGCCCGACGATAAAAACGAAAGAGATTAAAGACCTAGATCGCCAGGTGAAACTAAATTTAGCAATGAGGCTTGTACAGCTTTTTGAGGTTTGTACTGACAGGAAGCGCCAACACACTGAGGAGGTGCACGGGGCCGGAGGCATCCCGGACTCAGAAATCTGCTCCGATCTTTGAAGGTGCACCATTAAACGTGGCTAAAGCTCCTAGTTCTGGACAGGCCCAAGTGCTGGCTGTCCAGAAAGACAGGGAAGGGTCCAGACGCTACCCCTAGGTGATACATACATTTATACAACAGTGGTGGCCAGGGGGCAGCAGTCTGTTCTGGCTTTACTGCATTGTAATTGTGGTCGCTTGCCCAGGACGGCGTGCCCTCACAGGTCGCTTCCTTCACGAACACCTCGCTCCTCGAAGGGGCCACTGTTGCCTTCTTCGCTATGTTTTCTTTCTTGTCTGGAGCTGGTCTCTTATGCACAGAAGAGATTCGCACGCCTGCCTGGATAACCAGCAAAACCCCAATCATTACGGAGGTCAGAGAAGAGCCTTCGCTCGCCGCGCTTCACGACGAAAGGCATGATACGCTCTACGGTTGGGGTCGTTTGAAGCCCCTCACCACCCTGAGCGAGGTGCAGGCCCCTGGGGAGCGATGGACACGAAAGAGGACCTGGGTGACAATGTGTTGGGTAAGCCCTGTGGACGTCAGGACGTGGAGGAAAGTGGCGTCCCGCCTCCCGGGCTGGGCGCTCGGCGTTGTTGCCACGGCCCTGTGCACAGCAGCAAGTGCTGCTCTGGGGAGCCTGGGATTCAAAATCACCAGCTTTACAATTTCAGCCATCTAAAGGCTGAGCAGCATTTAAAAACAACTCCCCCAAACGGCACCACCGACACCCTGCTTGTCACAAACGTAACGGGACTGAAACAGCCAAGCCAAGCCGAGCTCAAACTCTGGTCAAGGGCTTCCTGGCAAAACAAGTGCCCGTGACCTTAAAGCATCCCGGGCTCTTCCCAGATCACATGCAGCACAGAACAATTCCACGTGGCAGGTCTTCAAGTGCGGCCCAGTCTGGCCGCAGGGGACCCACGCCACCCTCGCTGTGTGTGAGTGCAAGGTGCACACGCTCTGCCGGGGCCCAGCTCTTCTCCCGTGCGAGTGTGACGCCCTCACCGAGAGGGCGGACAGAAGACGTGCGCATTTGTGAATCTGACAGGAGCGCTGCAGAGGGGCCCGGGCCCAGCCAGGCCACAAAGGCCGCCGAAGGTGCCCGCCTGCCACCCGCTTCTCACGTCAACGACTCACGGGGCTGGTCTCGGTCAACTTACCTGGACGCTACATTTCGGGAGAATGAGCTTCTCTGGCTTCGTCTTGGTCTTGTCTTTAGGTTTTGGTTTTTGTTCTTTACCCGCACTTAGAGATTTCATAGTAGCCGCGGCGTGTTTCAGAATACAGTCACTGCTGCAGTAAACCGAGTCAGGCTGCGCCACGTTCGAGCACCCGGGGCCGATACAGTTTGAGGCACCAGGAGCCTCTACCACCTGCAGGAGGAAACGCAGGGCTTCAGCGTGCTCACCCGTTTTAGCGGTGACAGCGCTTTGGGAACCACTTACTAGTAGCGACGTCACGATTCTTAACGGAGGCGCCAACTATGTTTCTGGTAACAATGAAAACACGTCTCCGTTTATCCAAAGCACCCGGACCGTCTGTCCCTTGGCTAGGCACTTACAGTAATTACCCCTCATGCCACCTGTGGCAGGCAGGACTCGAAGGGGACCCCGGGACTCTGCCCTGGTGCACGGCCTCTGTGGACCTCTGAACACAATGGGATTTCACACCCATAATTAGGTTCCATTACAAGGCAGACAGGAAGAGATTTCGCTGATGTACTTGAGATCCCAAATGAGACTCTTCTGAATAACTGAAAGGGCCTGGCTTAGTCAAGTGAAAACCCTAAAAGAGGGACCGGGCCTTGCAGCAGAGAGAAGACCCCACTGCAGGTCTTCAAAAAGCAAGTGGTCCTGTGCGGGAGCCTCCACGGCCAGGTTCTGAGGGGGAGGCTGCCAGATGGAATGCACAACACCCAACTCAATTTGAACCTCCGAGAAACAACGAATGACTTTGGGTACCACTGTGCCATAGACCCCGCACAGGGCACATTTAGACACAAAACCGTGGGGAGTCTTTCAGAGGCGGGTCTCTCCCCAGCCGAGCCTCCCATGAGACCCCAGCCTGCAGCGGCACCTGGGGTGCAGTCTCTTACGACCCTGTGCACAGGCCGCTGACCCACAGAAACTGAGCTGAAAAATCATGCTGTGCAAGGCCACTAAGACTGTGGTCACTCGCTAGGCAAGCAAGAGGGACCTCACCTACCATGAGATCTTACCCCGTGCACTTCTGTTAACATTTGCCAACGTGTGGGGTTTTTTTTTTTGGTGGTCGAGACTAAAATACACATGAACCTATCCCTCAAGTGTACTTGAGCAAAATCTTACTTCTCCAATTAATGTATTCTGAGATTGTTTTTCTTCCACAAAATCCAAGTTTAACCAAGAATAAAATTAAGCCTGTATAACCTCAAACAGATCAACAATAAAGACATGAAATTAAGGTGACTTTTCCCGTTAATTTCCAATTCCATGAATTTTTTTTTAACTTTTTTTGACGTTTATTCATTTTTGAGAGTTGGGGGAGAGACAGAGAGAGAGAGGGAGGGAGGAGACACAGGATCCGGAGCAGTCTCCAGGCTGTCAGCACAGAGCCTGATGCAGGGCTTGAACCCACAAACTGTGAGATCATGACCTGAGTTGAAGTCGGACGCTCAACCGACTGAGCCACCCAGGCGCCCCTCCATGAATTTTCCTTAATGACCGAACATGATATGAACAGTGAGCATCACACCCCCACTCAGTACGTCCTGGCACTCCTTGCTGGCCACCCTTAATTGGTCCAGACCTCACGGCACTTTTACTTCAAGGCTCCCACAGCCCTCACGGCTTCTGCATGCCCGGTGCCCACTGAAGGACAGGCCTCCAATTCAAGGCCATCCAGGACTCAGGAGGGGCTGTGGGAACGTGCTCGTGAGGGTCTGTGACACTGCTCAACAGCACAAGCTGAACATACATGAGAGAGAGGACAGAGGGCCATGGTCCTAGAGACCTAAGAGCCAGCTAGAAGGAGAAGCACGTAGCAGAGCTAGGAAAAGAGAGACTGAGCTGGCGGGAGCACCGGAAGCACCTGAGACTGTTATAGGCGGTCGGGCCAGAGGGATCTCCCGCCTTCCCGCCCGGGGACCTTGGATCACCAGCACTGCCCTTGGCGCTCGCAAGACCACCAGCCCTCTCAGGATGGTGGGGTCAGGTGATACAGGTGTACGTTTACTTCAGGAGCTCAAAATAATTTCGTTAACGTGTATGCGAAGATCGAGACTCCAGAAAGAATATTTAAGAAAAACGGACTCTAAGTTATTTTTATTTAAAGAGAGAGTGCGAGTGGGGGAGAGGGACAGAAGAAGAGACAGAAAGAATCTCAAGCAGGCTCCACCCCACGACCCTAGGATCATGACCTGAGCCAAAATCAAGAGTTGGACGCTCAACAGACTGAGCCACCCAGGCACCCCCCAAAAATCAAACTCTATAAATAAGTGTTTAAGGAAAACGTTAACTTGATAATAACCGTATAGCAGATAAACAGGACTTAAATAAAAGGTCCCCTGTGGCGTCCTGCAGGGGCACGAGTGCGGGAGGCCCACGAGGCAAAGTGCAGAGGACTGCCTTCCAGCAGAGCCCAGCCCATGGCAGACACAGCGCCCTGCTCCGAGAGAAAGAATCTCGAGTCCCGACACTGTTCCCTCTGTGGACGGGAACCTGCGATCTATGGGGTCCGCCCCTTCCGCGGGCCTCGCACACCAGTACTTACGGGCTGGAATATCTTGAGCTTTTTCTTGCTGCTGGGGTTTGCAGCTTTCTCAATTCTGCCCTTTATTCCTTGGTCCTCACTGGACTTCTGCTCCACCGTCCCCATGCTGGTGCAGTCGGCACCGTCTGAGTCTGCGGGCCCGCACCCGGCCTCCTGCTGCTCTGTGCCCTCGGGCTCCGCGTCGTCCCGCACCTGCAGGATGGTGCAGTGCGGGCAGATGTAATCCTCGCCGTTGCGCTCCAGGAGCCTTCCCCGAGCCTCGGAGATGCCCACACAGTCGCCGTGAAACCACTCTTCACATCGGTCACAGCAGATCATAAACCTAAAATTATACAATAATGGTATCAGGACTGGAAAACACGACAAACGCTCAATTTTTGGTACGTTAAAAAATGAATTGGCTTTAAAACCCTATTATGAAAAAAAACAAAATACGGGAAAGAGGGAAGAAAATAATGACTATTCAATGCCCTTCTCTTGAATTTACCACCATTCAAATTTGGGTCTTTTTGTTTCGGGGGGGGGGGGGGGGGGTCATATTAGGGGGTTGGCGCCCCCGCCCCCGGCCTTTCCCCCCACAGACCACGCTCGTCTCCCGCCCCCCCCCCAGCCACAGCCTGCCCCTGTGCCCCCTTCCAGAATGGTGTAGAGCAGCGCTGTGCAAGGGGCCTCTAGGAGGATGGGGGCATCCCAGTCTGTGCTGCCTCACGAGGACAGGGGGCGGCCCCGGGCCTACCTGTTGTTGTGCGGCTGACGACATATGCAGTACAGAGCGTTGGGCTCGTAGGCCTCACACTCGGGCCGCTGCCGGCCCGTGTCCCTGGGGTCTCTGCCTTCCATCCCCTGAGCCGCCTTCCCTTCCGGCTCCTGCTCTCCGCCGTCTTTCTCGGCCTCCGACACGGCGCCCTGCTCGGCCTCGGGCTCCTGCTCGCGGGGCAGCGAGCTCTCTGCGGCACCGGCCGCCTCCGTGCCGCCGGTCTGCGCGGGACCCTGCTCTCGGCGCTTCCTCCGCAGGCGGCTCTGGAGGCTCCTGGGGGATCTGTCGGCCGCCGCCTGCTCCCGCTGTCTCCGCAGGCGGTTCTGCAGTTCCTTCAAAGTCAGCCCGTCGCTGTCGCTGTCAGAGGTGTCGTCCTCGCCCTCACCCCCTTTGGCCTTTGTGGGGGCGGCTGGCTGCTCCTTGTCCCCCGCGGAGCCTGCCGTGGGCCCGCCCTTCCCCTCCGACGTGCTATCCACGCTCCCTTCCGATGCCGTCTCCACGTCCGTGACGGGACAAGACACCGGCTCGCCGGAGTCCTCCAGGGAGACGGGCGCATTCTTCCTTCCTCGCCGTCGGACCGTCGTGAGAAACTCTTCCACGCGCTCGGTCCGCTTCGGCTGCCTCCCGCTGCGCCGCAAGGAAAGGCCCTGCTGGGGCTGCTGCTCTAGAGCGTCCGCCTCGGCGTCCCCGGCACCCTCTCGCTTGGCGATGGTGGTTCTTCGAAAGCCCCACGTTTTCCTGAATTCTTTGCTGGTGGGTTTGATGGCCTTGGGTGCTTCCTCATTGCTCGGGCCACCTTTTTCATCCATACCTAACGGGGAAACGACCAAACCACAAGCGACGTTAACGAGGCGACATTTCCGGGCCAATGACCGACGATCCCGGAGCTGAAAGTGCACGCGACCTTTAATCCACACAACGGAGGGGGCACGGGGGCAACGACAGCCTTCTACCTACACGGAGTGAAGGTGTCCGTTGAAACCAGTCACCTTTTTAGAAAAAATTTTTTTTTTAATTTTTTTTTTTTTCAACGTTTTTTATTTATTTTTGGGACAGAGAGAGA